>NW_009233897.1:50077-51844 GCF_000690835.1 Fulmarus glacialis | reverse complement strand
TCAGTATAACAGCATGAATACTTGGTAAGATTGCTATGATCTAGGGTGCTTTATTTAGGTCTTTTATTCTTAAAAAGGGCATGCTTCAAAAGTTGTTCTTTTTTAAAAGAAATAAGAACTCAAAGTTTCAGATTATTCCTTTGATCGCAAAATTTCATGCATATCGATGCTTTATAAGGCCTCCGAAACTCTCTCAGAGAATGGATGGCAATACAAGAAGTCTTCTCTATTTAGCATTTCTGACAAGTGGCTGCCAGAATCGGGGTTTACAATTACGTATGTTAGGATGAAAAAGAAAAGTCTAAAGGCCCAGATGCACAGGGATCCAGGTCTGATGACATCCAACCTGACTTCCCAGTGCCCAGCTCAGAGGCAGAAATTTGCAGTCCCGAGTTACTCGCCTAACTATCCTGTGCAATTTGCACCGGTCTGTGGGATTTACAACAGCCAGGGTGCCAAGCAGAGGGATGCAGAGAAAATGCTGAAACAGGGATGTGTCTGAAATTCCCTCTCTCTCTCTGGGATTCAGGTGCCTGTGAGAGAGAGGGATTTACAGCTCTGCAGTCCCTCTTAGCCACTTCGGTTGCTGCTTGGGTATGAATGACTTGTTTACTTTTTTATAAGAAGATGCCTACCAGTAATGATAATGATAGTGTTCCTCACCTTTTATGTAGTGCAAGTGATGGGCATCACCCCACAGGGGTGTTCATTCGAATGCTTTTGGAGTAACAGCAGGCGTATGAACTCTCTGCTTTGTGCGGAGCTCAGTGGTGTTGGTACTGGCTAGGCTTTGTGTAACCATCCTGGATCTACAAAGGATTTTAGGCATCCGAACAACTAGTTTGAGAATGCCTAAACACACCATGAAACAAAATATCTGCTGAGACACTCATCTCACCCAAGAGAAGAAGGCCTCTGGGAATATGCATCAGAAGTACTTTAGGTGCCTAAATAACTGTACTGATGACAGCTTAGGTGCCTTTCAGGTATGCGTGCCACAGGCAGAATTTTTGTGACTCACTCATTTGAATTCAGGCATCTAAATTCTGCTTGAGTTATGCCATAGGCACCTAAAGGCTTTTGGAATCTCTTCCTAAATTATTTGAATTTATAAAAATGTCTTGTTTCAAAAATATGGCAAGGATTCAAGCAGTTTTTCATTTTGCTATGTAAATGAGCAGGAGGTGATGTTTTAAAATTTTCTATATTGCTTCATATTCCTAACATAATTACCAGAATAGGATTTAAATTCATCCAGCACTTCAAAAGCTTGCATTGATTTGACCACAGCTATATGTCAAACAACATTGAAATTTTAAGCCACTATCTCAGGACTTACAGAATCATAGAATAGAATCATAGAATAGTTTGGGTTTGAAGGGACCTTTAAAGGTCATCTAGTCCAACCCCCCTGCCATGGGCAGGGACATCTTCAACTAGATCAGGTTGCTCAGAGCCCCGTCCAACCTGACCTTGAATGTTTCCAGGGATGGGGCATCACGTCCACCTCCCTGGGCAACCTGTTTCACCACCCTCATTGTAAAACATTTCTTCCTTATACCTTGTCTGAATCTACCCTCTTTTAGTTTAAAACCATTGCCCCTTGTCCTGTCGCAACAGGCCCTGCTAAAAAGTTTGCCGCCATCTTTCTTATAAGCTCCCTTTAAGTACTGAAAGGCTGCAATAAGGTCTCCCTGAAGCCTTCTCTTCTCCAGGCTGAACAACCCCAACTCTCTCAGCCTTTCTTCATAGGAGAGGCGTTCCATC
>NW_009233897.1:0-49945 GCF_000690835.1 Fulmarus glacialis | reverse complement strand
GTGCAGAACCCCCTCCCCCAACCTACTGGCCACGCTGCTTTTGATGCAGCCCAGGATACGGTTGGCTTTCCGGGCTGCAAGCACACATTGCTGGCTCATGTCCAGCTTTTCGTCCACCAGTACCCCCAAGTCCTTCTCTGCAGGGCTGCTTTCAATCCCTTGATACCCCAGCCAGTATTGATACTGGGGTTTGCCTCGACCCAAGTGCAGGACCCTGCACTTGGCCTTGTTGAACCTCATGAGGCTCATACAGGCCCCCTTCTTGAGCTTATCCAGGTCCCTCTGGATGGCATCCTGTCCCTCAGGCATGTCGACCGCACCACTCAGCTTGGTGTCGTCTGCAAATTGCTGCGGGTGCACTTGAACCCACTGTCTATGTCATTGGTGAAGATATTAAACAGTACTGGTCCCAATACGGACCCCTGCAGGACACCACTAGTCACCGATCTCGATATGGACATTGAGCCGTTGACCACTACCCTCTGGATGCAACCATCCAACCAATTCCTCACCCACCGGACAGTCCACCCATCAAATCCATACCTCTCCAGTTTAGAGAGAAGGATGTTTTTGGGGACCGTGTCAAAGGCCTTACAGAGGTCCAGATAGACAACATCTGTAGCCTCTCCCATGTCCACTGGTGTAGTCACTCTGTCATAGAAGGCCACCAGGTTGGTCAGGCAGGACTTACCCTTGGTGAAGCCATGCTGGCTGTCTCGAATCACCTCCCTGTCCTCCATGTGCCTTAGCATAGCTTCCAGGAGGATCTGTTCCATGATCTTCCCAGGCACAGAGGTGAGACTGACTGGCCTGTAGTTCCCCAGGTCTTCCTTCTTTCCCTTTTTACTTCTCACTTTTTATTTCTTACTTTTTACTTCCCAAGTTTCTTTGCCAACCTCTTTCTTTTGCAAACATGATTCCGAGACCAGACTTTTGTTACCCCAGAATGTTGCATCAGATAGCATCTAGGCACTGTTTTGCATTTTATATACGACCTTTACACCTTATTTGCCAGACAATCACCCTCAGCTTCTACAAACTTTTTAAAAATTCCCCATGGCAATGGGAATTTAGCTATAATATGAAAGGCAGCTCTGAAGGAATGTGCTGCTTTATAAAAATTGGAAAGTAGCTTTCTTTTTTAACTCATATGAAGGTTTTTCACTAGGACCTGGAGCTGTAACTTGGGGGTGGTAGTTTTAATGGTCCTATCAAAGAGAGAGCAAAAGACAAAGGCTGATCAGCTATGCAGAGCAAGTCTGTGCTGTCTAACCAGTTTCATACTAGAAAACCCAGAAAAATAAATCTGTTGCCCTAGCCTAAGATTTTACCTGGTTTGCAGCAGTCAAATTTAATAAATCCTGTATGCTGTTGTGCTGTATGGGCATTTGGTTGGTGGCTGTAGCTATAGCCAGGTGATTTATTACTCCTAATGCCAGATCTTTTTGGATGAATGTATAACACTACTTGTACTGGAAGGTGTTCTGCTTCCAGACATGCACACCAGAAAATGTTAGCTGTATTACATCTTCCCCCAACTCAGTGATATGTTGTTCCACATTTGTCTCTGTGGTCTTTCATATCGCTAAGGCAGTAAGCAATGACGAGGGAGCACATCCAGGTTTGCATGATGCTGACTGTCCCAGGGACAGAGGACTCAGGGATGGCCAGGAGCCCGCTCGCTCCTGCCACTCTCCTTCCCCAGCTGGCACACCGTGATTCCGGCATCACAAGATGGTGCTCTTGTACTTACGGCAAATTATTTAGTAGCCAACACTTGAGGTGCCTGAGGCTCTCACTGAACCTTGTGCTACATATGACAAGTTGAACTAAACAGCACTGTAGTGGTTGCAGGCTTTCCATGCCAGAAGAGATGCCTGGTGAGAACAGCATCTCCAGGGATGGGTATCTTGTGCCTCCCTATGTAAGAAAAGATTAAATGCTGCACGCTCACAGGATCGGTATGTGTTGCGATACCGTGCGGTCTCGGTGCCTCATTGAAAGACATTCTCTTGAGCAGACATCGTAAAATGTGGGCTGAATGCTTCCTTCATGTTTGTAATTCTCCAGCGGGAAGAGAACTAGACCCAGAAGATCTGTTCTGTAGACCAAGGGTCTAGCTATCTCTTTCCATCCTCTTTTAAAGCTCAGCCCACCACTCTTCTCTCCAAAATGAAAATATTTTGGCATCATCTCGTACTGTTGTGATACGTGCCATTTAAATCAGAGTATTCATCTTTTTTACCCAAGCTGGACTCTTCATTTTACTTTCTGCATTTCTCACTTATCCATTGTCTTTTCTCCAAGGCTTCTTGGCTGACACATGAAAGAATTTGTGATATCTCAAAGGTCCTTTGTTATTGTATATACAGATCTAATACCAGGACTCTGGAAATCCTGCAAGATGATGTCTCAGAGAGCAAGAGAGGGATGGTACATGGAAAACAGCTCTGGGACTATGTTTAAAGATGATAAAACATCTACTTTTTCTACAAATCTAGCAGGTGGCTCTTATTATAATGAGGCTGCAGGAGCCTACTTCAGGAGACTGGAGCACGTAGTCTTGTATTTAATAAGGGTAATTGGATTACCGAGTAGGCTACTGTGGTTGTGCTTGTTGTGTACCTGAGTGAGAACAACATCTCTTGCTCCAAATTTCTCTGATCATCCCCTCTTTGTGCATCTGTTTTAATACAATAGGCTGTGTCCGATAGACATTACTTTGTACATGAGATAACACATTACTAAGAGCTGTGAATTGTACTGTAATAAGGTCAGTGGTCTACAGTTTTAAGCTACATCCTGGACAATAGAAACCCATTGCTTGTTTTCTGGTTCTCTTTGAAAATTTTCTCTCCTCTTCATGTTTAGTGATCATCTTAGTGCTCTGTACTTTGTAACAAATTCTGCATGCCCAACTGCTAGCTATTTCTTGAGTATTTTTGTATCAGTTCAGTGAAGGGAGGCACACATTGGAATGATGCTGTTGTCAGCACTGTATACACCAGTAATTCATATACATGCAAATAAAAATAGTACTGACTTGTACAAGTTAGGTACAAGGTCTTGTATGGTAAAAAGTGATTGCAGTAGCCATTGCTGACAACACTGCTTCAAACAAATACAGAGCAATTTTGAGCTTACTGCGGCATTCTGGCAAATAAAAGGAAATACGTTAAGAACAAAGCAGCTTTTCTCTCTCACTCAAGAGCATTGCTTATTCTTATGACCGCCCCAGTCTGGTTTTAACACCAGTGTGACAGCATGCGCTGTCTTCTCTTGAAATGCTTTCTCTAGCTGAAAATTGTTTGTATTTTCTGTGATCTTATCCTGTGAGGACTGGAAAGAGCTGCACAACATGTTCCCTACTTGCTAGGAAAGATGATGTTAATGATGATGCCATTTCTATTTTACCATCTATTGGATTCCATAAATGCCACTGTATTGACAAAAGCAGCCTGCAGTAATAATATTGAAAATACAGTTGAAAAAAATTTGAGTGTTCATAATGAAGTTCTTCAATATGATTGCAAAGTTCAAATAATGTATCATGAATTTTAATGCATCCTGCCACACACTTTTGCATTCCAGGTTAAGGTTATACTTCATAAAAAAGAATACAGCATTCAAGCATGTACACGTGTCCAAGTAGTACACTCAAATTACTTTGGCTGTCCCTGAATGTGTAGTATCAAGGACATCCATCTCAGGGTCCCTTGTTAGCTTCTCTATGTAATTTCTTCTTATTCCTCTTCTTGAATGCCAGTCCTTCAAATTCACCAAGGACCCCTACAATCAAGCCCTTCTCTCCCCTTTCCACATCACAGATCAGACCTTCAGCCACCCTGACAAAACACCTGAATCTCCGTATTATGTTCTTATCATTAATGTTCAGATTCCTGCATGGGTGTCACTGAGGATGTGATCTGAAGATAATGACATGGCATAGTTATAAAGATATAAAAGACTCTCTAGATGCTTTTAGAGTCCCTCTTCTACAATATTATACGGACTGAAAGCTAAAGCACAGTGTTCACTCTTCTGGGGAATAGATACCTTCTGGTTAAAATTTGGGGGTTTTAATTTTCATCTCAGTTTTTTTGTTTTTGTTGGTAGTTTGACGTAAGCATTGAATTTCAGAGGATTTTAAACTGTTCAAATTATTAGCCAGCTTACATATCTTTTTAAACTCTTATTTTCCGCTCATTCATTAGATAAAATGGCTCAGTTTTGCAGAGATACTAAGCCCCCATAATTCTAGTTGAAGTCTGTGGTTAGCACTACATGTTCAATATTGAAAATTGGCTCTGAAATGGCTCACACAAAACTTCACAATATGTGAATTGGAGGTGAAGTGAAAAGCTAATACTCAAGTCTTTGCATATGCTTATGCAGCACAGCACTGGAACCAAAGGAGAGTTAAGCTAATGAAGGCATCAGCAGCAAAACAGTCATATTAATGCCTTTCCCTCCTCCACAGTCCCTGGGACTAGCAGAGCCATTTAGCTTTTAAGGAACGTTGTGTTAACGCAGTTATATTACAACTAGTGCCTGAACCGCCGTGTTCAGAAAAACTGTGCTGGCACTATAGTACAGACTCTCCAGTCTTAAGCCCTTACCATTGTGTCCAGTTACCGTCTCTCTTTTTGGACAAGGGGAATGTGGTGGACGTGCTATAGGTTGACTTTAGTGAGGCTTTTGACACCCATGGCATTCTCACTCAGAAGCTGAGACATATGTAAGGGCTGGAAGAGCAAGACTGTCAGAGTGGTTGAAACTTGGCTGCACCATTGGGCTCATCAGGAGTAATCAGTGGTGGCTTGATGCTCAGCTGCAGTCTGGTAACACACAGAGTACCACAGGGGTTGGCATGGGGCCCATATTGTTCAACGTGTTCATAACTACCTCAATGACGACACCAAGTGCACCCTTAGCAAGCATGCAAACCAGGGGGAACAGCTGATGTTGACTGGTGTGCTTCAGTTCAGCATGATCTTGAAAAACTTGAGGACTGGGCCAACAGAAATGCTATGAACTCATCACTTCTTCAGCAAGGAGAAGGGCAAAGCCCTGCATGTGTGGCAGAATAACCTCTGCACCAGTACGGGCTGGAAACAACTGGCTGAGTAGCAGCCTGGCCCCAGTGAAAATGAGCTGAGGGTCTAGGGGACAGGTGGAATATGCGCCAACAGTGTCGCAGATAAGGCAAACTGCTTCCTCCACTTCATTACAAGGAGTATGGCCAGCATGGCAAGGGGTGTTATTATCGCCTCTGCTCGGCACTGGAGAGGTGACATCTGGAATACCAGTTCTGGACCTAAAGCACATTACCTAAAGGAGATGCCGAGGTGTCTGGGATGAAGAGGAGGCCAGGAAGTGATCTAATAGCAGGCTACAACTCTGCAAAGGGGTATTACAAAGACTACAGAATCAAATAGTTCTTGGAGGTGGGAGATGCCCAGTGACAGAAGAGGCAATTGCCACGCGTTGTGTCTTGAGACATACAGGCTGGAGGTTGGGAAACAGTTTGGGAGACTAGTGATTTCTGGAAGATGTTGCTGAGCATGGTGGTGGATTCTCCATCGTTGGAATGGGTTCTTGAAAACTCAACTAGAAAAAGCATGGCTGGTCTGACCTAATGCTGGCAGTAGCCCTGCTTTGAGCTGCAGGTTGAACCTGTGAAGGTCACTTCCGACCAACATTTCTGTAAGTCTATGATCTCTCCCTAAGAATGCTCCTCTGGCAAGAAAATAAAGATTTTTCTTCCTCCAGTAGTTACGAAGGGTGATGGGGCAGTATGTTTTCCCTGTATATTGCAAGCAGACACAAGCCTGAAATGTGCCGTTGCCAAGATGTATCCACTTACCAAAAAGAGAAGAGCATGCCACACTCTGTGCCAAAACCAGAAAGCCGTATGATCTTGGCAAGCATAGTGCATGAACCTAGGGCTGGTACTCTCCTAAGGCATCCACTTTCCCTTCTTTTGCTTGGATCAAAGGCAGAGGTAGTTCAGCTCCGCCAAGAGCACGGCAAGGACACGTGTTGCTCACAATATGCACGCTGGTGATGAGACTGAGACTGATCTGACACATTCAGTGTTTTTAAAATACTTGTAGAAAATTAAAAGATATTTTAATTTTACAGCCAGATTTGAGAATTTCAAATTTTGTTTGATTCTGTGATAGGATTAGAAGTCCAGCTCTAAAAACAAAGATATGTGGCTCGGGCCTTTGTTCTTGGGGGAGCGTGCGAGCAACAACCTGGGGCTCAGTGATTAAACTCCAGACTGCAACTCAACTCTTGCTCTGTGAGTGGGGCTTGTAGGAAGTTGAGCACCAAGCTAAAAGTCTATTCCCAGGAAAGTCTAGGTTGGCAAGGAGGTTGAAGGGTCAGAGCTGTTCTATTGTGCAGAAACTGGTATGTGGAGACATCACAGGGGACAGTGACTCATTTGCCTTGGGACAGAGAAGATCAAGGAGGAGATGAATGGAAACAGAGCTTCAGAAATCCAATTGATTCAAGTGATTTTTTTAATACAATTACTTTCCAGAGTGTTTCTGCTAGATACAGAAGCTGGAGCTGCAAGAAGCAGGAACACTACATAAAATGGGGTAATGAATAATAGTAGGTCATAGAATATAAAGTATGAAAATATAAGCCCTCCAGAGGTGGTGGAGAACTGCTGCAGTATGGACCTCACAGATGTTTGGGCCCTGCTTTGGTAGACCCCATGCAGTCACTTTATCTCACCTCTGCTTTCAGTATAACTATTGTGATTAGATGGGGAAGAAACAGGGCATCTTTCTCTTCTGTAGCCTCCCCCACTTTCATTTCTAAAAGCTTTACCCTATGCAAAAATTGTCTGAGAAAGAAATGGCCGTCCTTTTTGTTCATAGTTGCACAGTATGATCTCTTAGACCTTATATTCATTCTTATTGCTATAGCCACCAATCTCAAATAAGCCAGAATGTATATTGTTGCTTTTGTGGATCAGAAGAACACAATCATCAAGAGCGGCACAGAAAAGAAACATCCAAGAATGTTGCTGCCTGGAGTTTTATAATTGAAGATCTTACCACCAGCAACAGAGCGTCTGTCACTATGGAGGGAAGTTGCTTCAATTTTTTATTTCTTTGCAGGGTTAATTGTGAGTTTTCAATACTTCAGTATTTCTTTTTAAAACATCTGGTTTTGGAAAACAGTGGCACTGCCTTGCAAAATTGTTCAAACCTGCTGAAGTCAACATCTCAAGGCCGACATTTATGTTTGGGGGATATGGAAGGCCTTGTTCCATGTGAATCTGATCTTCAGAAACAAGATAGTGCTGCAGCCAGCTGACAGCGTGAGGATGGAGAAACGGGGACGTTTAGGAGGTAAAGTTTTCTGGTTGCTTATAGAAGGCAATATTTGCTCTTTGAAGGTCACAGTTACCTCTGAGTAGGACAGACTTATGTTCTCCTCTCTCCGGAGTTTGTAGCCCTTGTTCTAAAACTGTGCCCAGGGAAACCTCTCTGAATGTTTTTTCTAGCATTCGCTTGAGAAAAGGAAATATACATCATTTGGTAGGATTTTAATTTTACACTCTAAATACTGATTTATTCCTGCTTACCTCTTGCAGATCCACTCCCTTGGGCCCACACACTGTCATGCATTTTCACCTCCCCATGTGATAGTTCAGTCACTTTCAGTCCCTCCATCAGCTCCACTATTCCTTCCCTCCCACTATCCCCTCTGGAGTGTAACCACTTTAAGTTTGGCCTCTATAATTGACTGGAGGCAGCTTCAGTGAAAGGCAGTTGATAATAATTGGTTTATATCTGAAAAATGAAGATTGAAAAATGTATAGGTAGCAGGAAAAAAGTGTTATGACAAGTACATTTAATTAGACTAATTAATACATCTTTTAGATGTTTAAACCCTTTCCCACTAAAATGTCCTTACCTTCTGTATCAGGACAATAAACCTCATAGCAGTTTGAGTTATCTGAGTTTTATAGAAATTTAATTCCAACTGGAATGGTTGCCAATGCAGTGACCATGCCCAAAGCTTCCTCTGTTAACTCTCACATAATTTAACCTTGAGTGAGCTGCATCAGAAGATTTCTGTGCCTCCTTGTGTTAGAGGAGATGTGACCTAATCAGTGTCCAGCCTGAAGTATGGGGCGATGGCATGAGCTAGCATTCCTGTAAGGTGACATGCCATTGTCACCACGTGGAATCTTAAACTGAGCTGCTGTGAAAGAAGTATCTCAGGTCACTCCAGCAAACTCACATAAAAACTTTTTTTTTTATTTTGGGCATGTCAGAACACTTCATTTCAATATAAATTAGTAAGAATCCTATGTAGACATCCTTCCTAAGAATATAAAAAAAATCAGGTTGGTATTTCCTGCCGTGAATAATGAAAATTTCAAGTCCTGTACTTCTGACTTGCAATGAGAACAAATGCTGAAATGTCAAAGTATCCCACTGGATAAAAATGTTTTCTTTCACAGCTGTGCTCTTTGGGAATTGGGTGGAATGACATGTCTCTATACTCATGTTTTACAATATCTGTGCACCCTGAGACTGCTGGAGTAATTTTAAAACAGACCTTTCTATCCAAAAGTAAAATTGGCACGTAGCCTTTTGATTCAGTTAACAGATGGTGTATGGTATTTATGAGAACAGTTGTTAAATGCTTTATAGTGTGACTCACCAACTGATAGCTGCATATTAATGGAAAGTGGACAGCGCTATCACATTTACAAGTGCTGTATTGTTGAGGGGAGCTGGTTGAGCTGATTTATATAAACAGTTGCCCTCAAAGTTGGTCTAGAGTATTTGGATTCTTTCTCAAAGTACTGTTTTTATGGGGCTAATACCTGCTAACCTTACTCAAAAGATGAAAATCTTTTAAACCAGAACTTAGTTTCTGAAACAAGACAAAACAAAACAAAAAAAAAAGGAGTTCAGCAGTTAAATACGTTTATTTTTTAGAATTGATTTCTGAGCTGAGTGATACTTCCAGTTACTAACTGAAATTATCTAGGGAAAATTAAAATGTATTTATGGTGCTGGTATCAGTATATGATATATTAGCTGTTAATCAGACCAGCCATAAGGCATTCTTGCCTTTTCTTAGTATGAGTTATGATGAATTTTACACAGAAATTTGTGTTGCCCACTTTCACAGTGGTAGAAAGAAATCTTTCTAGAGCAACATGATTGGATTGAATTCAATTCAGGTATTATTTAAAAATCCTTGCTATGAGGTTTTTTGATGAAACAGTCTGTGTATCAGTTATTTCAAGAGCTGGAAAAACCACTGAAAGCATGCCACACATTTCATGAAATTACAAGGACCATAAAACAGGCCTAAATCACAAGACCATGCAAATTATTGCAAAGACAACTAGCTATCATTGTTAAAACACTTTTTCATTGCCTTTATCTTGTGTTTGTTTAGGTTGCTTTTGTTTGCCTTTGAATGGTAAAACAGCCTTAATGGAAATGCGGCAGCTGAAGTGACATCAGCGGCACCCCTACAGCTTGCTGTAGTTCGTGTGAATAAAAATAAGGCCTAATATAACTAGAATAAAATTACAGACCTCGTTCTCTCCATCCCCGGTGTTGCACAGACAGACTGGGGCCCAAAGGGAATAGCCTCTGATGGAGAGACTCGGACAGAAGGTGCAGAGTTTAACCTTTTTCCCAGGATCTGGAAGGAGCCAAACTCCATGAAGTACCCAAAATACACCAGACAGAGGGCAGCTCTGAATTGTCCTGATTCTTCGTCGTCTATGCAGGAATTTCACTTACCTAAAGTTACAGTCTGGGTTTAGGGGCATCCAAGCAAAGGGAGCGGTTGGAAAACAGCAGTCTGGGGCAATGCTAGAGGCTCCAAACAAACCCAGGGGAATTTTGACATTCCCTTGCTGCTCCCGTGAATAATCAAACCTTATTTAAACTGTCTGGGGATTATATTTTTCTCCTTCGATTCCCACTAAGCCTTAGTAAGTACAGTGAGATTCCAGTGGGATCTTCAGCGAAGTACTATTTGTGCCACAGCCAACCACGCAGCGCCTGGTGGCAAAGGTTGGAGAGACGCATGTGGTATTCACAGGATGTTGCAACGCGGTTCTCTTTACTCAGATGCCTGTTTGCACTTTGGCCGCGGGGTAACGTAGGGGAGATACAGAGACAGAGATGTGCTGCAGGTACCGACCTTCTCAGCTGCCCACCGACCCAGCAGCCTGCTCCTAAATCGCCGCCTGTGACTGGTATCTCAGGCGGGGCTGAGGCCCCTCCCGGGCCCCGCGTTTCGGCTGCAGAGACCCCACCTCTCTGGCAACCCTGCAGATTCCCAGGTCCCTCTGAAGGTCTCATCCTGAGGCTGCAACCGTACAACTGTTTGCACACCCATTTACCTGAATGTCCAGGTGCCTTCATGCAAGTCAATGGGTTTATCCAAGACAGTGATTTATGTGATTGACAAAAGAGAATGCAAAAGTTTGCAACGTCAGGGTTTCAAATAAAACAAACATGAAGTTTAGAGTTGGTCAGCTCAAATACAAATTTGCCTTAAGCTCTCCTTAATATGCCTTTATTTTCATCCAGCTGTTGACCTTCTTTAAAGAAAAGAGAATTAAACTTCCCACTGCTGTCTTTTAAAGACAAACAAAACCTGCAAACTGTACAGGAAAAAGCAGCAAAAATAGAGGGGTTGGAGGAACTGATTAATGAGGAAAAACACATAGAGCTTGGTGAAGCGGTGGCTCACAGGCGATGTGATAAGTCTACAAATATTTGCAGGCTGTAAATACCGAGGACAGGAATTTAGTATGACACAATTAAGCATAATCAGGACTAAAGGGAGAGGAAAAAATATATGCTGGGAATTGAGGAAAAAGTGAAATGCAATAGACCTGGGAATTAATAGATGGCACCCATGTCCTGCAGGGAGCCATGCTGTGTTGGTAAGTAAATAGGCTGAGAGAGATGACAAGACTGTTCATCTTGAACCGCTGCGGTAAGGTAACTTGTTAAATCTCAGCCATTTATGCATATATGCTTAGCTTTCAAGAGCTGGCTTGGCTGTGTGTTTAACAGAGGCTGGCAGGCTGAGTTTCCCAGGCCTGATGCGAATTTGGGCCAGCTGTGCCACCCCCTCCGTGGCTGTGACCGGTACCGACACGCTCCAAAGTGCTGCTGGATGGTGCATCTTCTTCAGCAGCAAAAGGGGGTGAGGGTTTGTCCTGCCGTGCTGCGGGCGCAGCCCCAGGGAGAGCCGGGCAGGCTGCCCAGCTCCAACCCCGTGCCCAGCCCCGGCCGCAGGATCGGGATCAGGATCGGGTAGGAAAACCTCTGGCCAGCCTTGCCCTGGCCGCTCCCAGCTCGGAAACCTCTGAACAAAATGTTCCCAGCTGGGAACTGGAAACAAGTTTGCTCCTTGTTGCTGATCTGAAAAAGACCTTACACACCCCAAAGACGGTCCCTCTCGCTCCTCCCCGCCCCGCCGGCGGCCGATAAAAGAAATTACTTCCACTACAGCTCTTGGCTCTTACTGACGGAGAGTTATTTCCTGCTCAGGGCGCGCTGGCCTCGGCCTGTGGAGATGGGAAATTCCACCCTGAAACTGGCGGGAACTTACTTCACTGACCAAAGTCAGTCCTGTCTCAGTGTCTTTCTGCGGGAATTTTTCCTCTGAGAAACCAGTGGGTTCTGGGGGGGGGGAAAGGAGCTTTGTCGAAGTTTTAACAAGCCTGATTATATCCGCCATAGGAAAAGCATTGTAAAATGAGCCTCTAGGGACTTACTAATCTACTAAGCTCGAATTCAGAAGCAAAATTAATTTAATTAAACCAGCAAGTTATTCACAGACTAGAGCTAGCATTTTTTATTGCAGCCAGTGCACTCTAACCTGCACCCTGTCTGCAAAAGTAAGGCTACTTGATCAAATAAAGCTACTACTCTGAATTAATAAAGCCCGCACTGAGATTATGAGAGGTGCAAGATGGGAAGGCCTTTAGGTCTCGTACTTCGGCTCAAAAAGGCACGGCTTTCACACTGGTGTGTTTACTGGTTTCCCTTCCCAGCATGTTGTGACTTGCAAGTATGCTTCCAGGAGTGAAAACAAATCTACAGATGTTAGTTCATCACGCTCACCTATGTACGGTCTGATTTTTGACTTCGTGCACTGCATTGCTGCTGCACTTTCAACCCGCATTAATGTACATGCATTTTTCTCACCCCTGGTTCTATGCAAGGGCTGAGCACGCAGCAAGCTGGGAAGCTGTGGGTGTATGTCTCAAAATACGGTTTCTAAGCAGTTCGAATGTCATCAGGTTAAACAGATGCAAGAAGAAAATGACCTCTCTGACTGACAGGCGCGGGGCAAAGCAGCGCGCGGGGAGCTTGCACAGCAGAGCCGGGCAGCTGCGCGTGGCAGGCGGTGGAGGCAGAGGAGGAGCAGGGAGCCCGCGGGCAGCCAGCCGTGCGGCGGGGGGAGAGGGCGAGCTTTTGAGGAAAGGGGGGAAAACCCAGACGAGGCTGACCTGCTGGCTCCAGAGCACTGTTACAAGGGGCTGGCAATGCCCAGGGCTTTTCCACAGGCATGGTTTTGCAGGGATGAGATTTGGAATAAAAAGCCATAAATGGGGTTAGAATAGTAACTAGGAGAAAAAGTGAAGAAGCATTTAGTACTGATGGTAAATGAGATTATTTTTATTAAAACAGTAAAGAATAAGGGCAAAAGGAGCAAGGCACAGTTCTTGGCCTCAGGCTCTGGTGTCCTTACGGATGGTTTTGCAGGACCAGTGGCACTGAGGCGGTCTGCGAAAGGCTCAGCCTTTGCTCCCTCCGCCAAGGTCGAGCTCCCCCGCCAGCCCTCCGTTTCGCCTCCCACGGCTGGGCTCGGGGCCGGGCAGCCCTGGCTGGGGCACCCCCAGCCCCGTGTTTCGCTGGCACCCACGTTCGTTTGGCAGCTGGGTCCCACAGAGCATATGCTGCCCGTGACCGGCACTCAGGCGAGCGGCTTTCCACATGTGCTCCCAGGGTCTCCCGATTGGTGTGCTCCGCAGAAGGGGCTGGTCCTTGAAGTCAGCTCCTGTGCCTATGACAGATGATATTTTTATGCAAGAAAACAAAACCAGGATATCTGATGGACCGCATTATCTTGCCAGACAGCTTGGAGCTACAGCTGCAAAGCAAGAAGTTTTATGCTTAGACTTCAAAACTGTGAGTGGAATTTAAACATCAGTTTTAAATGCCTACTTTTTTTTTTACTTTTTTTTTTACTTTTTTTTTTACTTTTTTGTGTGTGTGTGTGCAACTTTGCATGAAGTGTATATATCTGCATAATAACTTTTCATTATCAAGCAAGCTGTTGTGAATTCTCGTAAGATGAAATAATTATTGCTTTGGAAAACTTTACAAAGTGTTAGCTGCATTTGTGGCTGGACTAATAAACATGTACTGAGGAGGAGGATGCTCTTTTCAGTGAATGCAATTAGTCTAGCTGGAAATGGTTTCAAATTATCTTTTCCACTGGAAAATGTGTTTGAGCAGGACTAGTTGTGCTGAGGGAGGATCTCCTGGGAGTTATCAGCAAATGTCAGGCTGGTCTGTGTGTCTTTGTCACGGGCGTCATTTGATGTTTGCTTGTGTATGGAGAGAGATTAGGTTAAAACCTGCTGTTACCATTATGTGGCACTGCACTCACTAGATGAAAAATCTGCTGGTACCAGGTGTTAGCAAGCTGGCCAATTAATGATGATTGCAGGAAATTAGTTTAAGAGAATATTGTCCACTATGATGCAGATTTATAGAAATAATTTTAACAGATACATAGCACTTACTAGTGCACAGGACAATCATTCTTGTAGCTGAAACATTAATAACCTGCTCTTTCGTGCATGTGTTTAAATAGGAATAATGAAATGGTTTTCTGTGGGAGAGCTGTAGGGACTGATAGCCAGGTCAGGAGTCCAAACCTGAGCAGGCAGTTTGTGACTCCAGGCTTGTGATATTTTCAGTTTCCTATGGGAACTGTCCAGGATGGTCTAGGATGACCTCTGTCATCCTAGGACGTTATTTTATATGCAATCTTGAGTGAAGAGAGCTATATGTTGTAACTTTTCTTGATTCACTTAGATGTTAGTAAAAGCTGAGATACATGCTTTAAAAAAAAAAAAAAGTTGTTTCAAATCCTGTCTGGATTGTTCCACAGCTCTCTCTAGCTACCCAAAACAATCCAACACCCTTCCCAATTTAACATATATTTTCCTTAGAAACCAAGCAACTTCATGTTTCTGTGCCTTGGCAAGTGCATTGCATCAGTTTATACTTTTATATTCTGGTGGACCCAAGTGAAATCCAAAGGTGAGATGAAAAGAAAAATCAGTGGTGTGTTATTGCTAACTAGGTATGGCAGAAATCCCATCCCCAGTGGATCCGCCACCACTCATTCTCCATCTGGGCACCTCCAGATCACGCAGCAACACAAACAGCATCCAGATGAGGTGTGGGCATACAAGTGCATTTCTGCTGAATTAGTCAGAGCACAATAACATGGGATGTATACCAACTTTGTACAACTGGCGATGAGGCAATTCAGTCCATTGCTTGGTACAAAGTAAACGTCAATTTTTCTTTAACAAATGAACTGCAAGAGTAAATCTATACAATTTTGCCACTCTTACATTATTGGTTGCAGAGTTTTTGTTACAGCACTGGCATCTCTAAAGTCAGATTTACAGTATCATCAAGCCATGGCCTGAGTGAATCTGAACTTCTTGGAAATAATACAGTGATGATAAATTTCCCTTAGCTTCATTCCTTTCCTCTATCTTTTGTTGGTCACTACAGCAGGGACAGCCCAGATTTGTCCAGCAGAGCAAAACACAGTGTATTTCGCAAAGCTGAATTTGGCACTGACAGAAAACTGCTCCCACAGAGAAAATCATGAAATTCAACATATTTCGGCCTGAAAGGCCTTCTTAATTGATGTGGAGGAAATCCTAAACGGAAGACTTCTTAACCCAAACTGCTAATAAATGTATAATGAATTAATGTTCTGTACAAATTGCAGTATTTTTATTTCAATAATGCTAAAATCAATCAATTTTCTTTCCATTTTCTAAAATGAGGGTTAAAAAAAAAATCTAGGCTCATACAGAAATGCTTTTCAGTGGCCTGTCCTTTAAATGCTGATAAAGTCCTTAAACTAAAGGGCCTCTATAATCCTTATAATGTAAAATGTTTCCTCTTCATGTGACATAGTCTGGTTCTTCTTGTTCCCTTAATTTGGCAGTCTTTTCTCTATTAGATATTGCTACCTAGATAGAATGGGCCAGATTCTCAGCTAGGCAAGCGTGAATAAAGAATAACTTCACTGAAGTCAATGACATGACCCGGGATTTGTTCTAGCGTGACCCGAGTTGGAATGTGGCTCCATACATGCAGCTGGCATCCCTGCCAGGCTGGGTGAGGAGGTAAGCGAAGAGCTGCTGCAGTTGTGCATGTTGCTAGCAGAGGGATGGCTGTGGTCCTGCCAGCTTCCAGTTGTGCTTTCACCTGCAGCTTCTTCCAAAAGAAAAGATGAAACATCACAAGCTCACTTCTATTCCACCAAATTCAGTTATGCCTCTTCAAACTACGCATGGGTTTGCAGAAAGGTGCTAAATCCAACTACTTGCTGTCATACCTTGTCTAACCCTTTGATACATACCTCAAGCAATAAAGTGCATGTGTTACTTTATTTTCTTTCCTCCTGCTCAGAAAGATTTTAGATAACTTTTAGGTTTATGTTGTTCTTTACTGGTGATGTTGTTTTCGGAAGCTTGGCTTCTTGCTGTGAAAGTGCTACTCTCTCTGATACTCTGCGACCTCCTGGAAGCTGCTTCCCCATTCCTAGAGAAAGTTCTGTTTCCGCCTCTGTTTTGTGATGATAACCACCCTGTTCCCATGGCCACCTACCCAGCAAAATAACTCCCAGGTCTTTGTCGTGGAGAGACTAATGGGATTATTTTGTACTATAGGTGGGGTTTCCTACGACCGCTTTGATTTCCCTGTTCTGCATGTTAGGATAGTCCAGAGCTGCTGCCCTAAAGAAAGGAGAGGTTTTGTGTGGATATCTTCAAACTCTGTCCTATCTCCTGAAATTCATCCCAAAGGCGTAAGTTGGCCCTGTTTCAGATGGGAGAGCCAGCTCATACTGCTATTGCTGGTCAGAAACAGCTGATTTGTACCTCTCCTGCTGCAGCTAAAGAACTGAATTCTGTGATATTTTTACCAATAGCAATTCATCTCTGCTAGTTGGAAATGCCAAAGGTACAAAACGATCTTAAGGGGAGGATTCCGCATAGGGTCTGGGGTGAGGCTGTTTTCCTGGTTACTCTGAATGGGAAACAAAAACACGGTATGTTCAGATTTTAAGGAGTTCGTTACAAGTGCTGCCTGCTGTGTGGATTTCCAGTGGCACTCAAGTCTCTAAACATTCAGCATCACCGAGAAAAAAACACCCAACGAAGCCAACAGGCAGGGGGGTGCCTGTTCTTCTTTGGTGCTTCACAAGTTCCTAGAATGAAGTGTGCTCATATCTACCACTGAAGTGGGGATTAGATGAAGCTAAGGCTCAGCTGAACTGTAGCTAAAATAGTTTTTTTGAAGTAGTTTTTATCATTACTCAGATATTTTTGTGCTATGTGGGCATGTTCTCAACAACAGCACTCTATTAGTCCAAAATAACTTACTAAATTCTGTCTGTATGGGCACAAGGTTTACCTCTATCACAAAATATTCATATGATGTATGCAGCCTAATTACGAAACTTTTTTAAAGATTTATAATACTTTATCAAAACTTTAAGTTTTATAAAATCTTACCTTTTATAAGTATTTAGCATTCTGTTGCATCTGGTGCTGATGACAAGAATGTATCACAGGCTGTTATTTTGGAATAAGTAGTCCACTAGGAAACTAGAAAAATGTGCCTGATATTTTCACTTTTAAAATGAATATTCTGCTTCCACATATGCATTTGTGAGATGGGGATATTTGTCATGCAGTTAGTCCATAAGGGTTATGAAAGGGATCAAGCAGAAGAAGAGAAGCAGTGGCTTAGCACATACGAAAGAGCCCGCAAATGCCCACAAAAAAGGAGGTTGTGGACCTAAGAGATAACACCTTGGCTGCAACACTGCTAATATCACTGTTTTTTCAGGCCTGAGAAGTATCACACTATAATCTTACAAAATCTTTGTGAAATTGGGGCCTTTGAGTCACCTGAGAGAAGCTGTCCAGAAGCGATGTGTGAAAGGAAGGGAGTTACAGAGCAAAGGAAAGTACTGAAAAAACAGACTCGTGCTAGTACTACACAAATGCTTCTTGAAGCTGAAAATGAGAAAGCACAAAAGCTGGCAAGGGGAAAGATGAGGGTATGAGTAAGAGTCATGTACCTCTGATGTTGTTTTTTACCCTTTGTGCTATGTGTTTCATGCCTTAGGGTGAATGAATAATACTTTGTTTTGAAGACAAATTAAGTTACCTTAATTAATGCATAATACATTGTTTTGAAGACAAATTAAATTACCTTAATTAAATTGCTGGTTGTGGGTTCTCAGAAAAAAGGTGTATCCATGTGTCAAAGGTAGGTGCATCGTTTAGGTTCACACATTTGTAAGGGGGCTGTGCAGGGCAGGAGGGAGGTGCACTGCTGAGCAACCCAGACCACGAGCTCTCTGGCTCTATCCAGAAAAATTAGAGGGATCTCAAACGCAGTTGATCCCAAAACCCTACAACCACAACTGGATTTTTCAACATTTAAACCCCAGCTGTTTTAGTACCACTGCATTATGTTGTGAAATTACAGCAGTGTGACTGGCATATCTGGCCATCACAAAAAACCCTACCTTTTTCAACAGTTTACGTATCATACAGAACCAGCAACTAGTATGGTTTAAGTTATGGCTGTCCCTCTATGAATAAAGGGCTAAGAGCCCTTTCCCTGGCATATTATTGCGGTGACACAAATGGAGGAATTAAGTATATTAGGTATATTAAGTACATATATAAGGGGGGCATTTAAAGACCTAAGTAGTGAGCAAACCAGTGGGACTGACTCTAGTATTTCAGAGTTTAGCCAAAGGAAAAAAAGTCTGAAAATAATTTTGGATATTGTCTGTTATCGTCTCAAGCTGAAACTTTAAGAATTCCAATCCATATCTTTATACCTTGATACATATCTTTACACCTTTATATCTTTACACTTACCTTCATGTCTTCATACCTATCTTTATTAACCCACCTAATTATAATTCTTGGAAACAAATGTGGATTTACCTTTTGTGCAAGGTAGGATTCTAGCCTTGATGTTAACCAAGAAAATGTATCTCAAAAGAAAATCCAGGCAACTGAAATGGAAAATAATTAAAGGCAACATAAACATTCATGATTTTTAAGCACTTTGTGATGTTTTTAATGGGTGGCTGGAGCAAAGTCCAGTTTTGGGTTGAGCAGTGTTGCAAATCCACAAAACCTAATGGGAACCGAAATAACATATAATTAAGGTGCCCTCAAACACTTCGTAAATTCTTCAGAGAACTCCCTCCTGTGTAATCTCTGCCTTTGAAACGTTCTGCGCTGAAGCACAGCAACAGCAACCGCACGCAGCTCAGGCTGGGGAGGACAGATAAGGATACTCTGCCCCTTGTTGTGTCAAGAGAGCAATATCGGGAAGGAGGAATGTGACTCTATTTGCTGGAATTTGGCGGGGGTTAACATTTAAAACATTGCAAAACGCCATGAGAGCTGTGATGCCAATATAGGATTGGGATATCAGTATCAGCATAGTCTGACATGTCTGAACACAAGCGTCAGTGTTGAGGATGCCTGTGCTGTTGGTATTTCATCATTTTAATTGCAATAATACTTAGAGGTTAAGCTCCGCTGTGCCAGCTGCACATAGTCCGTGGCAGTACACCTACACGGTGTGTCTGCGCTCCACAGGTTCTGCTTGACTTACAAAAAAAATACCCGTGACCTCAGCTTCGAGGTGCTTTCAGCAACCCCGCCTGGCTGCAGGGCAGAGGTAGGTTATAACCCTGCCCACTCTCAGTGCTAAATCGGAGGCCTCACTTGAGCACTGTGTTTTCCAAAGGCCTTTCCACAATTTCCCCTGAGGGAAGAGAAAATTTTACTCTCTTTGTCGGGAATATCTGGGTGTGAATCCCTGCAGGCTGGGGAGTGACAGAACTGCGTCCTGCTACGTCCGCAAGCGCCCTCACCCCCGGGAGCATTGCCCAGGCTGCAGGAGGCACAGCCGCTGCTCCCTCCCATGCCGCCCCTGATTTTAGTGATAGGGATCCCAGGGGATGCTCCGGCACTCCTTCCTGAAGCAGCTTCTTGGTCTTGGTGGAAGAGCACTGCGTGTCCCTCAGGCACCATTGCACTCAGTTACTCCATCACCCCTCCAAGGAACTCAGGCACCAAATTTCAACACCTTAAATTATGCTTCTAGGATCAGGAGCTGTGATGCCTCAGGTGGGAATCCAAGTCAGGCATGCTAAAACTAACCCAGAATTTCCAAGCAAGTAAGTAAAAATAATATTCCACCTCATGTTTTCACTCTTGCCATCTCCATCCCAAGATGGATTAAACAAACATACAGACATTAGCAGAAGGTGATGCCAAAAGATAGGATGTTTTATACACATTATTTGCACGCACAGCTCACGTGTAGTCAGGAGCAGTGATTTCAAATGCTGCCAGCTTGGCTGCCCAGTACTGAAGCAGAGGGGAGCATGTTTCTTCCAGGTCCTCAATACAATTTTCTGCAACATTGAAGTTGGCAGTCTGTAAGTGATATATCAACTCTCCATTGCTTCTCTTCACTGGGGTACAAAGACCTTGGGATATGTGCACTGTCCCTTTTTTACATTTTGAATTTGACTTCCATTTACTTTTTTGCGCAAACCTTAAATTGCCAAATGCTTCTGAGAAACATCTCCATGGAATTGAGATGCTGCTCCATACCCTTTGCAAATGTAAATTAACTAATCTTGCAGGAGTAATTTACGGAAAAGTAATTTCCCTTTATCATGACAAACAGTATTGCAGTATGAGAGTAATGACTACAATTTAAGCAGCTATGAATTGTGCATTAGGGAGCTCTAGGCCTGAATATTGCTCACAATTAAATTTAAATTGCATTTTTTCTGCATCTAGCTGTTTATAAATAACACTGCAGTTACAACCACAGTAGTCATTTTTGTCACCAATTTCTTATTGTCACTGACAGTAGAAATAAAAGATCTAGCTAGCTGATGGTCAGTGCAGTAAATAGAGGTTAAAATACTCTTTATTACACTCAAGCTTCACTAGAAATGGGAACAAACCAAAACCCTAGATCCAACCACAGCATGAAGTGTAAGTGCCTTGAAAACCTAAGCAAACATTTAGCAGCTAGGACCTCTTTCAAAGGCTGATAATACCAAAAAAAAAAAAAAAAAGGGATACAAGGGTCCTTGAACTCTGTCATATAAATTGAGATTTTGATACAAATTTCTGGCTTGGACCTAACTCTCAACCTACCTGGCAACTGTATTTAGATGCAGAAGAATAAGTAGTTTAATATATATTGTAGTCGCCTCCAAAACCTGCTGGATCCTGCACACTCAAGGACTTGCACGGGTGTGCTGTAAGCTCTGCACCCTTCAGTCACTTGCAATGCGCTCCGTGCTTGCGTCCATGGTGCAGCAACCCCCTCTGACTGTGCAGGCATCCCACGTACATGCTGCTGAAATCCTCTATTTACAGTTAGCTTGTGAGACTGATCTTCCTGCGAGTAAGGGATAACTAAGGGACCGTCCCGCTCATGGTTTTGATATGGCTATTTTTACAACTCATTGGCATGAGAAAGTACACCAGCAATCCTCTCTTGACTATGGCTGTCTTCCTGGAGGGTTGGAGCTCAGGGTCTGGCACCCATTCTTTACGTGTGTTTTACTCTGCGTGGACATCCGTGAGGGCATTTCTAAACAACGTCAGAGCAGGTTAAGCTGCCCATGCAGCTGCAGTCACAGCCATCTCCACGCTGCGTTTTATAGGTGGGGTGAGCATGGGCTGTCCTTTACCCCACGGACGGTGATGCTGGAGCCGCAGGTGGTAGAGGCAGCCACATCTGCAGTGGGAGCGTGCTGATCTTCAGCGCTCTTCCTCCAGCCCGGGTTCCATACGCATACACCCAGCAGCTCCCAGCTTCCTGGAAATGCTTTGTCTGAGAAATGCAGGGCTGCCCAAATGGTAGGAGAGGAATGCAATAACGTGTTTTCTTTGTATATATTTAAAATATCTTTTATTGCTCTACAGTTGAGCCATTGCCCTCTAATTTCTCACTGTTTTTAGAATAGGAATCAGTCCTCAAGAGAGGGCTTCGAAGAGGAAAAAGAGTGTGTTGAGGCAGGGGGCGTGGCTGGTAAAGCAGACACAGGAGACAAGAAGACATCAAGACATGCAAAGCAAAGCAGACATGGGCATTGCTGTATGATGTGTGTTGGCTCGACAAAATGGAAATGAGCATCTATTACGTTTTTATAAACCAGGCAAAAATAATCATAGGTAGAGATAAACTAGCTTCAGTGTAAATACAAGCTCTGCTGCATGCTCCTCTGTGATAATGGGATAATTTACTGATGTAAAGAACTTTTTTTCTGCAGTCTGTGAATTAGCTAACATAGCTGTGTATGCCAGATACAAAAAAATACCCTGGTTTTCTAATGGCCCTCACAGGGAAGGAGTAAAGGATCTAAAAGGTGAGCGGAAAAAGAGACAGGCTGAAATAGCAACAGAGGCAAATGAATAATTTTGTGCATGCAGGACTCTTCTGTAGTTTTTTTTGCAAGCATCCCTAACACTGTTTTCTGTTCCTCTGACCCTTTCCTACCACTCTGCAACTTTAGAGAGGTACAGGTATCACAACTGCCTAATGCCTGTGAAGGAGCAAAAGAAATAAGCAACCTAAAGATGCAGATCCCTATGCTGCCTAAAAAGCATAAGATCATGATTAATGGAAGAAATAGTTTCATGTGACAACTGGTGAGAATTTACCTTGAAAAAAGAAATATTCAATCTGAAAACATACACCTTGAAACTGGTTGTAATTGAAAGCCACTACAGTAGAGCAAATTGGAAACCTTTTAATAGTGGCTAAAATATTTTCTCTTTAACTGAGACCTACATATTAGCTTCAGTCTGAGAATAAATATTTTGAGTCAAGAATTTTTTGATAGAAATCTATAATTACCTTTGCAGTATTGCTGGTATCCATCTACTTAGCAAAGACTTTGACTTTATTAGCTATTTAATCATCTGAAATACTCTATTACCAAATGCTCAGGGAGAACAATGTCTCTGTCAGATTCTGCAGCTGTTGGGTTGTGTGTTTAATAACCTGTTATATTTCAGACCCTGTAGAAATTAGTCACTGAAACTTTTCTTCTTTTAATCAATCCCCAGATTAAAGATACGGCCAAACTAAATCTTTCTTTGAAGCTAGCTTCACAGAGTTTTCATCCTCCCCTAAGATTTAGATTACCTTAAAGTCTCTGTCAGTAATCTGTGTTCCTCCAAAATGTTTTAAAAGTTGTGCTTTTAGGGTCATGTCCTTGTGTGTGCGGCAGCTGATGGGGACTCTGCCCCGACCTCAGTGGGAGCAGGGATGGGGAGCTCCTGGAGCTGTGCCTCTGAGCGCGCTGCAGAGCCGCAGCACCTGCGCGTGATCTGGCCAGCAATCCTATCTGATGATGAACGTCCAAACTGCCAAGAAAATGATGGAAATAAGGCCACACCTGTCAGTGGGGATGTAGCTCTGATGTAAATGGGAGTGACTGATTCCCAGTCCCTTTCCCCCTTTCTCCATGAGGTTGCCTGCTGGAGGCAGCCTCAGGCAACGTGACTGTGAGTTGGGGGAATATTATTCTCCATGCTCTGGCCAGCTCCGTGGCTTTCATCCAGGAGACACTAAGGGGACAGAACTGCAACGGGAAAGTCTGCAGAAGTTTGACAGGGCGTAGAAAGTATGCAAAAACGTTGGAGACCATATGCCTGATTCTCCCGGTAGAGCTGCACCCATAAGTAAATCCCACATCTCTACTTTTCTGCACGCGAGGTGTCTCCGGCCAAGTCAGTCAAGGAGGCCAGCCTTTGCTAACTATGTTATTTGGCTAACAGCTCTAGGGCTGAGTCAGTGTCAACAGCTTGTAGAGACGAGACAGCCAAGAAAAGCCTTCTGAGGAGCCCAAGCCTTGTAGGCCAGCGCAGTAAGGAAACAGAAACACTGGGATTCAGAACAGGGAGGATAACTAATGCTAGTCTTCATCTAAAATACAAAATTATACAGCTGAGGAACGAAATAACCTAGTATCTAGTTTGTTCCTCCGCCACTGCCATTCTCTCTGTTGCATTCCTTTGCCATGAGTTCAGCCCGTATCATCTCCCCCTGTTGCTGGTCCCAGATTAAGCTAGCTGAAAGGCACAGAGCACGAGGGAGAATGCTGCTTTTCACAGACTGCAAACTAAGACCTCGTAGCGGGTTTCCCAAGCGTTAGGACTCCAGGGACTCCAGGGCTTATGGCTAGTTGGGGAAGGTTCTGCAGCTGCCTGGAGGTGGGAAAACAAAACAGTGTTTTTATTTTTACGTTGTTAATGAGAGATCAGGGTGGGTCTCTACAGCTGGAAATACAAAGGGCAAATGGAGGTCAGGGCTATTACACTGATTCAACAGATGTCTCCTAGCCCTCCCGGAGATGATGGTAATGAAAGCAAATAGTCCTTAGCCCTGCTCGTAGTGAAGACTTTCTACATTGGGAGGACTTTTCTTCGCAGTACAGTGACCGCACTGACAGTCAGACGGCTTCACAGCCCCACCTTGATCCACACTTACCTGCACAGAGGGTTGGGGAGATGGGATGGCAACAAAAAACTACAGGTAGAAGTAGAAGAAGTAAAAAGTAGAAAGCAGAAGTAGAAACAAAAGTCCACATTCAACTAACCACTGTCAGATGAGCATGAGCTTCAGGGCACCACAACAGAAGTAGGTTTCAAGGAGAGATTTTGAAGATGAGTTTACAAAGTTAGCTATATTAAAAATTAGAAGTTAACTATATTTAAAGTTTTTAACTGTATTAAAAACTGTGTTTAAAGTTTACTAGGTTAACTTTACATGTGAGTGGAAGGACAGCAAGAGAGGCAGATGATAGACTGGAAGTTGAATCTGCTGCTGTTAGCTGGGCAAAGTGAGGAATAGTCAATCTTGGAAGCAGTAAGATTTGATAGAAAAGGTGAGCTCTAAGGGAAGGACCTTACAGGGAGGACCACAAATCAGTGTCTGTGGGGAGGATGAGATCCCATCAGGATGCAAAGAGTTTTTGTTTTGTATGGATTTAAATGAGGTAGTTCAGAGGGTGTCTGAATATTGCAATGAGGATGGCATGCTGGCCTAACATTACCAGGATCTAGCCTTTATAGAGCAAGATACAAGCATAGCCAGCCTAGAGAGAGGACCCTTTTGGTGATGCCTTGTGGAGGGAGAACCCTTTTGGTGATGCTTTGTGGGTTGTTGCATTGCCACGGCAGCAGTAAAATGAAGGACAAGAATGTCCAAGCAACGTTTTAGTGGCATTGCCTCTAACATTAAGTGTGTCGGTAGCCCACTTACATCATACTGCAGGGCAATCCAAATTACTTGAATTACTTTCTTTAGGAAGACTGAGGTGCCTTTTGCCTTCAGGTAGTGTCCAGCCTTCCCAAGTCTGGTTCCTGCACATTCTCAAAACTTCTGCTTTCTGTCTGGCCGTCCAGTTGCTTGAACATTTTTTGTCCTCTTCTTCCTCTGGGTCTTTCTATTCTGGCTTTTCTCTCTCGGTGCCTAATGCATGCGTTATCATATCGACTATGGCATATTCTCTGAATTCATTCTTCTTTAAAGCACTTTGCTATGGGGTAGCTCTCCAGGGAAAACTGCCTCTTGCGCTGTTGTCTGTTTCATTTATCCCAAAGCACATCCTCGCCTAGGTTCGAGCACATCTGTTTCACATCTCCTTTATTTGACATCACTTCTCAGCCCTTCCCACTTTTCTCCTTCCTTCTCCATTTTTTTAATTCTCTGTGTTCATCTGATTTATGCTGTCAGCTCTGTCAAAGCTATTTGGCCCAATTCTTATCCTAATTATGGAGATTTACTCCACAAAGATGGAGTAAGAGGAGTTATTCTGGTATTGCTGATATGTCAGGTTCTGAATCTGGGACTGATTTCTTTCTTTCAATAGCATGCATGATTTTGGCAATATAATCGGATAATAACCTGCTTTCCTTTAGAGTACTCAATACCAAATTTAAAATTTTTAGAAGATGAATTCTGGAAAAAAACCCTTCTTATTGTAATTGTCTGTGTAAGCAACGATGTCATCTGACAAACAGGAGTCGCTAAAGAAGCTTCCAGTCATAACTGGGAATAAGACGGTATTCCCTGTTGTGTAAGCCAGCAAACCAATGTGACAGACAAGCTAGCCTTCAGCAGCCTACAGCAGGGAAGACTTTAAAGACTAAATTTCTTTTGAAAGGTTTAAAAATATTTTGAAACTTCAAATCTCAGGAGTAAGGAGGACACTGGTCATTGTTACCCGAAAGATGTGAAGCTACAGAGAGGAATAGTGTAAATCCTTCAGTTCATCAAGAACAAACTGTTTTTCCATTAAATACAGCTTGAACCTTCCCTAGTGCTTCTTTTTCATCTGATATTCAGCTCACCGAAGCTACATTTTCTCAAAGCATTATACTTTGGCTGAAGACACAGTGTGGCTTCTTGCCAGATACAATGATTTAAAGGTATTTGTATGCTTACTTGAATTGCTTTGAATGGACATAACTGCTGGGTTTTGTACCGTCAGCTCCTTACATTCCTGCAGCGAACTCTTTCCTGTTACGCTCCGGGTCTCCCAAGCTCCTTGCCTCTACAGGTTAGGGGACACTGAAAAAATGTGTAACCCTAGAGTGTGATGACAGCTTCTGCAAAGCATGTTGTTGACTGGTGCCGATTTGAGCAACGATGGGTCCGTCGGGGAATTTAGCCACGTGCCCGGAGGCTGCTCAAGAACGCCTGCTGGGGAAGCGGTTCCCTGGCCAGCGATGCCTTGTGTACGTCTGAGCTCACAGGAGGGAGTGAGAATCTCCAGAGCTGCTGAAATCCTCTGCGTGAGATATCCACACAGCTTTCTTCCATGGGACAGAGGGGGAAAAGAGAAGAGGGTCTGTAGACCTCCATAAGTAATTAAAGGACAAAGAAATGCTTTTGCTGAAGCTTGTTTGCCTGCTTGGTGCACTCAGTGCAGCTTGGGGGACAGTACAGCACAAAAGCCGTGGATGGGAAGCACCTGCCGACCGAACGTGCTCGTTTTCTTGCAGGCTGCACCCTGGTCACCGCCATCGCCTTCTGCTGTGATATGTGGCTCGGTCCTTTTCCCGGCCACATCACTGCTGTCAGGAGGTGACATCAGTAAAGGAAATCAGCTGTGAACTGGCACGGGTATAACACTGACAGATATTAAAAGTATTTCAAAGCCATTCAGCATCTCCTCTTTTCTGTGTGGATTCACTTCTTCTGGCCCTTCATGGTCTCCCTGACCTTGCCATGTGTCTGTGAGCTGCTGACGCTTCAGCCATGAGTTATGACAGAAGTTATGGATCTGTGCAGTCCTGTTTTATGATGATGATTTATCGTTTGTATTACAGTCATGCCTAGAGGCCTCAAGCAAGATCAGGGCCTCATCGTGCTAGTCACTGTATAAACATGTATTAGGAGACGGTCCTGCTCTGAAAAGATCACAAACAAAAGGTGGGAGGAGGAACAGAAACCCAGAGATGTGAAATATATTCCCCAAGGCAACCCAAGGATAAGCACCAGGGCAGGGAGCAGCAGTGCTCGCGCCCCTTGGCTCCCGCCTGCCCATGTCCACACTGGGCTCCACCATCTGCTGCTCCTCCACATCCTCCTCACCAGGGGCTGTGCAGGGGATGGCATGTTCCTGCTTCGTCATGCCTTTGCCCGTGGTCTGAAATCAGGCACAGCGTGCCAGGAGGCACATCTCTGCCTCCTCTGCATGGGTGCTGCAGGTGCACTGGTGCCCATGCACATCACTGCTTCTGCTGTGCTTCCGAAATTATTTCCTTTCCATTGTTTTTTCACCATTGACCTGACAGTCATTGCTACCAGTGGAGTTGTTGGTTATCCCCTCCAAACTGAGACTGGATGGCTACATGCCTTTTCAGAGCAAAATAAAACAGGTAACTTAAAACAATTGCTATGTTAGATATAGATGCAAGATACCTTTGGTGCAACAGCAAGACCGACAATGTACTAAACTGAAAGCACAGAGACATACTATGGGACAGCTGCATCCTACCTCCACTTGTGGGCCTTGGATCTCACTTCTGGCTATGCCTAAACACTACCCTCGCTTTGCCTTTGCAGCAGTTAGGGGATAATTGGAGTGCAATGTTTTTCCTCCTTTTGTAATTATTATTGCGCTTGGCATTGTGACCAGAGCTGTTCTCTACATATAAAAATGCAGTTTCCAAAGCTTAACCTGAAAGCTGGGCGTGTGGACTAGCATCAGTCCTGTGTTAATATGAATTATCCATTGAACGTTGCTTTGGAAATATTGTGAGCTAACTCTCCTGAAGTGCAAAACTCTATATAGGAAAGAAAAATGTGATGCAGAGTTGGCCCGAAGATTTTCAAAGAGGAAAAATCCAGACTGCACTTATGAAAATACTTGGTTATGCCCTTCAGAAAAACAGGGAAATAAAAATACTGAGAGAGCTGCTCTGCCTCTCACTGCTGACAGGAGTACCAGTACAGCAGTCACGAGTAGGCAGACATGCTGGGATGATACTAGGGTGACAGGTAGGTAGCAAATTGCGGGGCCCTAGTGGGCTGTGGGGGCTTAACAGAAGACTCTCCGATGGTGGCTAGACTCCGAGGCCTGCTAGAAGAAGCAGAAGACGCTGCTCCCAAAGAACCTGGAAAGTGTGAGCTGCGTCTAAGGGCAATGGAAATGTTGGCAGGCCGGCAAGGCCACTGTCAGAGCCACGTAGGGGGGCAACCTGTCCTTCAGTGAGCTTCTGCAATGAGGAACACGCCAGAGAACGGCACGACTTTTATCTCCAGGCAAATATTCAGGCTCCATCTTGCAATCTTTTGGTGCTTTCGTGACAGAAAGTGCTTACTAGAGATAACACCAATATATCCTCCATTAGCTTAATATTAATACTGCAACTGTGGCAGGTGGGGCCTCCTTGAAAGAGGGCTGGTTCCTGAACTGACATTTATTACCAGCACAAGCTTTCTTTTGATAATGAAAAAACAGTCACTGAGTGTTTTCCACGTTGTGTTTTCTACTTAACATCCCCATCCTTCTTTTTTTATTTCTTTTTTTTATTCCTTCTGTAAAACGGATGCAAGGGTGGTGCTGGCCGCCTTCGCAGTCAGTCAAACCACCGCCCCGAGCCTCATTGCAGATGTCACACATGCTACGTACTACTTCATGTACTGATGGAGAAGCAGCCTCAGCCCAAAATGAACTGTCAAACAAGTCTGCTCTCACCAAACAGACATTTTTATGCCTTGTCTATGTGAGCCAGCTATTGACAATCCCAGCACTTCGGGCTGGTTTTCCTTTCCCTTTGTCATCAGAGATGTGAGGGTGATCTAAGCTTCTTCAAGTGCGAGATGCAGAGCAAGTAGGACACACAATTTTATGGCACCAGGCTTTGCTACTTCCACTTCTTAGGGATAAAATCCATTTCTGACGTGGCACATGGTCTGTAAAAGAGCTTCGCAGCAGGCCCCTTCGGGAAACCTGGCAGAGCTGAGCTGCCTGTGGGGCTCAGACACCCAGTCTGCCATGAGGCCTCCCTCCTGGTCAGGGCAGAGGCTGACCCCTTCTTTGAAAACACACAGTAAATACAACATCAGCAGCAGCATGAAGAGGTTTCGGGATCAAATCAGCATCGTTGACTCTTCTGGAGACGTACCCATAAACAGCTTGGCTGCTGCACTTCTTGTGGACCGTTAGCGTTTACCAGACAACCTAATGCTACAGTGTCAGCCAGCGATGTCTTGCAGACTGGATCACAAGCGTATTCATATACGGCAGTGGCACTGTTTGTAGGAATAAATATTACACCTGTGAGGTGGAAATATGTTATTAAAGCCATAAAGATAACAACATTGCTCCTAAGTGGACAAATTTAGTGCAGTGTCTGTTAAATGGCAAAATTACAGTTGTAACAATATGGAGATGTAAATGTAATTGTGTATAACATTGTGTAATCATTAAAATCCATATAAATTTTGTGCACTCAAATTAAACACAAGCGACTACTGCTCGACACCTGAAACATTAGCATAATATTCATGCCATATGGTTGGCATTTTCTGTTTCTTATATCTGTCACTCTTCATTCTTGTCAGCTGCTCAAGAGAACTTGCCAGATAATATCTGCACCATTGCCAAAAATGTCTAACAGCTGGTGTGGTACTGGTTAAACACTCTGTCATTTTTCAAACTTTAGTGTTCCCATCTATGCATTAGAGAGCTGGTTCTTGGAGCAGATGTTTGGCTTTGTTTTTAAATTAACTTCAGTCTGCTTTTGTGTCAGTGGTGTGTTTTTATGCTCCACCATGCTGCTGCCTTCTGTGAGATAAATGAGCTCAAATGCATCCTGGCTCTGACAGCCTTAAAACACATAAACTGGCATGATAAACTCTGTGTTAAAAATGCACTCTGCTGTCTGCTTCGGTACCTGACATGGGCTCTGGGGTTGGACTTGAGCTGCAAACTCACAGAGACCAGTTCAGACCATCTATTCGCTGAGGTGGTGATATCTTAAATTTTCCTGTGTCCATGGGATCCTCCTTGCAGCATGGAGATGTGTATCTGCTCAATGCCCATGGTGCCACCGGAGCCCCTCTGTGGGTCAGAAATCGGCACGGAGGGACCTAAATGCCCAAATAAGTCTCCTGAGGGACCCAAACTGTAATGTGGGCTTAAAGCACAAGCACTGCATGGGCATGGTTTAGAGCTCTGTCCCCCCGCAAGCTGGGGAGAGGGCAGCAGGGTCCATATTGGTACACAGGCTTGCAGCTGGAGTGCAGCCCCAGGGCCCTAAACCCACCTTCATCTTACAGGGCTTGAGGCCACTGGTGGAGGACTGGGAACAGGAGACACATTTCTGACTGTAAATAACCTTTAAAACAGTGCTAATGACTAAATCGGGAATTCTCTAACGTCTTCTGTATGGAAATCAGTGTGAACTCTGAACGTGCTGAAATCTATGTAGTTGGGTGATTTACATATTAAGATTTACGATCAGCCAGGCACATGAACACCAATGAATTAAACAAACATCCAATTTCATAAACAATCTGATTTTATGGATAGCATATGCAGTTCCCTCGTGAGTTTAAAAGGCTGATTTACGCCTTTGGAAAAGAAGACTCCTTGCTTTTTCATTTTGCTCTTCTTTTCCTGGGGACAAGGAGTTATCTTACCTTTTGCTCCTTCAAGTTCACTTTCAAATGAAGTCATTACCCAGTTAAAAGACTGGGTTTAATTTTGAGACACTGTGATGGAGGGCATTTACTGAGAAGCTGCTAAGACATCCTTCTGTCTCCAGATGGCTTTGTAGTGACAAAAATGGGGAGAGAAGAGTGCTGAAGAGAGGAGACCTCTGCCCCTCCAGAAGTGGGCAATTTGATCCTGCTAGTCTGCTTTACCTCATGTAGACAATGACCTAATACATGTCCTTTTTACACAGAGGCATTTTAATTTGTGCTACCTTTTGGCATAGGACACCCTTTCGGAAGCAGGACTCCCCTATTTCGGCTGCCATACAGGCACACAACAAAAAGTGATGGCTGCTTGAATAAGCTTCCCATCTAACAGAAGGCAAGAAGCAGAGGTATGCACAGGAAAAGAGTGCAAGTAAATATATAGGTTCATGCTACAGGCAGTGGTCTTAGCAGGCCATCACCAACGGCAGGCTATACGCTCACTTTTGCCATGTGAGATGCATATACATTGGATATTCAGATAGTGGCTTGTGCCTCTCGTTTTCCTCTTCTCTGCATATGCAGACCTATTGAGATGGAAGAAGTGTAAGCAGAAGAGTCGTGGGCTGCATATATCAGAAAATAGATTTGCACAGTTTTTATTCTTTGCAGACGTTCCCGCCCCTGTACTGCATCCCTGGAAATTATCCATCTTGGATAATGGATGGAATTAGATTAGAAACAAGACAAGATGCAATTACTCACTGAGGACGAAATGGATAAACTGGTAAAATGGGGCCTGCAGCTGGGCCTGTCAGCATCTGTCAGCGCGGAGGAGTTGCAGAGGATTTTATCCTTGGCATTAGCTATAATAGGGTAAACATATTTTCTGTTCATTGTAATATAGCCTTTTACCCACATTAAAAATCATTATTGAGCCATCATCTATGACAAAATGGCTGGTACCGCTTATTCCAGTAAGGTGCTATACACACGAAGTCCCTAGGTTGAAAAAAACTGTGATTAAAACGAAAATAAGCTTTATCTTTGATGAGGAATAAAGAAACTCCCTTAGGCCAAAGAACTGCATCAGGATGCTCATAATGCCTCTTCAGTGCCGTGGGATCCAGCGCAGGAAAAAATGGCAGCCCACTCATTTCTCGGTCCAGGCTCAGCTCTTTTCCTAAGGAAGACCTTAAAGCTTTCCTTCACCACCAGGGTTTGCAAGTTCATTCCTGAAGTATACAAGCAAATGGGACAATCTTAATTCGTTTAGGTGCCTGGTACATCCCTTTAAATGATTTTCTATTTCTTTAGGCATTTAGACACTGTTGAAAGTCAGGCCATCAGATTAGTTTAAGGCCACGCAAGAGGCATGACAGAGCTGAGGACACAGATGCTGTTGGGAGGGGTATTGCACTGCTTTTTCTCTCACACGTGTTTACTTGTGAATGTGCGCATTGACACGGCGAGGTTTTGAATTCAAAGGTAAGGAGGGAAAGTGGGAAACCTCTGCTAATGAATGTTCATGCCTGATTATTATTTTTTTTTGTCTGTAGAATCCTTGGACTATTTTGTGGTAAATATTTCATTTTACACACAGTAATTGAGACTAAAAATCCGTCACAATTCTACATCCTTGAAACCGAAGATGTTGGTTATCAAACTGTGATGTTCTGCTGCAAAAAGATGACTGAAAAGAATGACATAAGTAGATGTTCCTGGAGGCAAAACATGTAGTACAGTGCAGCTCATTACTTAGTAATGTAGCGCACATACATGTGATTGTAATCCATCATTTTTACCACCACCTTGAACAGGATTATAGCCAACTTGTAGGGTCATACAGGTACCTGTAATCCTAGGCAGTAAGTTCCTTTCAGCTCAGGCCATCGCAAATCTGTCATTTGTGGTGTTCCATTTATGTTCTTTAGTTTATGAATGTGAATTATTTGATGGAAATCGTTTCAGTGCAAAGATAACCAGGAGATGCTTTTGACTGAGTGCCAGCCAGCAGGTCAGGAAACCAGTTTTGCACTTCTTGTTGTTGATAGGTTTAGCTATGGGACTTTTTTTTATGTCTCTGTATTGATACAAGATATATTAACATGAAGTTGCCAAACTCAGCCCTTGCCCTGTATATCCTTTGTACATGTACTTAAAGCATTTGAGTTGTCCCATTCACTCCAGAAGGCTAATCAGGTACATAACCACGTGTGTATAATATTTACAGGGTCAGGGTTTAATTCTTAACGAGACTACAAAGGAAAGGCAATGCTATGCATGATGGTTGTGACACAAAGTTGTTAAATGTTTCTTCTTTTATCTGCTGTTCAGGCCGTTGAGGCCATGTGGATAGACCCCACTCCCTGTGCGGGCCTAAAAGGCTGCACCATAGGTCTGATGTAGGATGTCCCTTGATGCGCAGCGTGGGAAAGCACCCACATAAAGTCAATACAGTTTCTAAAGGCGATGAAAGAGAGATAGAAAGAATAAAAAAATCTGTTTTTCTTTCTGATCCTATTCCTTTCTCCCTCTGTTATGTTGCTATAGCATGTCAATGCCTTCTGCTGACATGAAAATCAGCAGAAGTAGCCAAGTCCTTCATGCAGTGTAGAAAGGGCACTGTGCTCTGCTTTTTGGAATCAACCTTTTTTTCATTCGGAGTATTTCTAAGGCCAGATTTAGAGAGGTTGAAAGGCTGAAATAGTTGTCTATATTGGCATCATTTTTATAATGGACTTCTTCAAAGATTTTGTAGACTTCTAAACCTTTAATTTCTCAGAACTCCTCCTGGCTTACTTCTCCCAGCTTCATAATGTCAGTAGAAATAACTTAAAAGAAAATCAGTCAAAGCAGTGAAGATAAGTCATTGTTCAAAAAACACATTTTTGTTTTGCCAGTACTTCTTTTAAGAAATATTTTGCTGAATTTTAGCACAGAAAAATACTGTCGTCTATTTAAATTTCTTAAGTAACTTTTAAGGGTTTCATTTGGCTGACACTTCTTGGCCTTGTGTTAATCTTGGGATTGTTTCACAAGAGACCCAGGGAACACCCACTGATAACAATGTCAAACATTCAATGTATTTACTGAACGTTTCCACTTGCTTGATCATTAAGGCATGCTTTGAGTATGAGGTCACCGATGTTGTGTAAGTGTAGAATTTATGGGGTGATTTGAACTATAGGGGAGTCCTGACATGTTTTTGGCAAATACCGTCAGATACTGTGGACTGATGCCACTCAGAATTGTAGCTCTGGGATATAATCAGGTTCTAGCATGAACGTGTTGCATTAGAATTCAAATCCTCTGATTACAGAGAAGATGGGAAAAAGGTTATTTAAACAGGCCATACATACACTGTAGGAATGTTTTAACAGAACACATTTTCTCGTCTGTTAAAACAGATGATTTAAACATTAAGTCTTTTAACAAACAAAAATGAAAATGTAGTTTTAGAAAATCAGAGGAGAAAGCTTTACATCAATGTGGCATGCAATCATTGTGTTCTCCTTTTGAATCCTGCATTTAAGTTGGGAGAAGCAGCAAAGGACGAAGTTAAGAAGGTGGCAGTGAGACCGATTCACCAGCAGCGTGGGCTGTGAATGAGTCTGGGCTTCCTAAACTTACTCCTGGATTTGCCACCAACTTGCTAGGTAGCCTTGCAGAGCTTGTTTAAAACTCATTTAAATCATGAAAAAAATCTTCAGTTGGATTTTAGCACCTTTTAGATATGGTGACAATAACTTTGGCTGCCTTAATTTGCCACTTCTCTGCTTGTACTGTTGTGAGAATAACCAAAGACTTGGAGTCCTCGAATGAAACCAAACGGGAAGAGGATCTGGATCTATGCAATTTCTGACTTTATCATATATCCGCTGCCTGACTTTGACTTTTCTGACTGTTTTTCCTCCAACCTCTTGTTTTGCATGTTTAAATTGCAAGCTCCTTCAGACAAGGGTTCTCACAAGAGATTAGTAGAGTCTGTCGTCTATGGTCATGTTGTAAGTCAAACAACCAGCAATGGCTGCCACTCATGCTGGAGGTTTGAGCAGTTCTCTTCACACTTTGTCTAAAACATGTAAATAAAGTCAGTTCTGGTATTGTGCACATTTTAATCCTTTGCAAAGACATTAACCCTTTGACATTAATCCCACTAATTGGACTTCGTTTCATTACCTGAACTTTTTCCCTTAACATTTTAAAAATCATGTTGTTAGCTGCTCGCCAAGTATAAGAGGCCACAGGTAAATAAACAGCATTTCAAGTGTGGGTCCTGGAAGGAAACACTCTACAGGTATTGACTTACACAGTATTTCTTCATCCCACCTATAATATAACGGAAGGAGACAGAGTAAAGAAAACACAGAAAGAACTAGAATAAAAGATAGAAGAAAAGAACGATTCTAGGAGTTTGAGTATACAGTTGTATACTAAACAAGACTAGCTGATCCATGGCCACGGTCTTTTCTAGAGGAGGCATAATTGATACACAAAATATCAGATTTGACACATATTTTATAGGGATCACTAGCAGAATATGCACTGGAGGGTTTTAAGGAACAGTCCTGCTCTTGATATTCACGGAGCTCCACAGTTTTTGGAAATGTGCTGTCTAGCCCTAGGAGTCCACTTCTTACAGGAAAGGCCTTTGAATAATGTGTTTTAGAATTTCCTGACCCACTCCCCAAAAGATTTTCAGTATTGCTTTTTAAAAAAACCTGCATTTTACAGACCCATTTGCATGGGATAAATGCACAAATACTGCGATCTATTTTCCTGCCCTCATTTTTATTTAATGTTTTATATTCCTATTGGGATTAGGACTATCCTATGACACAGAAAGGACATCATCATTTTCTGTGGAAAACAAAGTGCAAAGTCTTCTGACAAACAGCACAAAAATGGTTTTCCTTTTAGGCGGACATTGCTCTCCAGATATCTGAAAGACTTAGATATTAGAGAAATGGGTGTATTAGTGTAGTGAAGCTGACATTATCAGGTATTGTATATGAGAAATGTCATTTATGAGTTGTCACACAGCTGTTACTAAGAGACTATTCAGCAGAACACAGTACATCATAGTGACTGTCACTGCGCTTGCTGGAATCACCAAACAACCAGGCATAGTTAAACAGAACATTTCTTTCGCTTTCAGGACAAATTACACTTATGGTTTATTAGTGTGATGTATATTTGTTGCGTTTAGGCATCCTCCATAACTGTTTTACACTCCGGAGGCGCAGACCTGCGGCACGGTGCCTGCCAGGTGGGACGGGCGGCAGTCCAGCCTCCCACAGCTGGCCAAGCCGGCTGGGGAGCAGAGCCCTCCGCGCTTCCTCAGCGTGGCTGGGGGCGAGGAGGTGGGGGTGCTGGTGCTCCAGCTCTGGTCCCCCTCACTCCCCTACCAGCAGCTTTGGAGGACAGGGTCTGGCAGCTCTAGGCAGTCTCCTGGCCCTGGCTCTGGGCAGCATGGGAATCCAGAAGCTTCCAGAGCTGCTTCTCCCTCACTGCCTCCCCTCAGCCTCTGGGGCAGGGACCCTTGTTGTCCTCCTTCCCTGCAGCATCTTATACGTGCTCAAGTGTCTCCCTCCAGCTACACACCACTTAGAGCAAATTGCAGTTACTCCATGGGCTTCCCCACAGCCATAACTATTTACACCAGGTATTAAAATGCACACAGACAAATGAAAGTTAGCCCTAGATTTAAGATTTGAACAGACACTGCCTGAATCCCTGCTAACGTCTTCAGGTCACATACCACATTCAGACTGTTAAGCCTTGATCCTCTAATCTCTCCACGGGTTGAACTTCCATTGACTTTAACCTGCCCAGCCATATCCTTGAAAGCCAGCCTCCCCCAATTATTGCACCACGTGCAGCCCCGCTGGACCTCTAAATCTTTCAAGAGGTTTGTAATTTGGTGCATTCCCCAGGGAAGGTTTGGAAGGGGTCCAGGGAACAAGGCTAATTTAGGAGATGGGAGAATATGTCTTCTGAAGAAATGGCTCCAAGACCTTAACATGTTGGGCCGTGAAAAAGGAGCAGGTGAGATAGGATTTAATTACAGTGTACAAGTACCTAAGGGGGGGAATACAGAACTAGGTCTGAATCTATAGCAAAAAGGTAAAATATGAGGTCACGGGCTGAAATTAAAGTGTATTTCTCTCAGCAGAAGGCTACTCTGTATATGTAATAATCTGGCAAACAAGGTAGTGGAAACTGGTAGTAGATGCAGTAACCTATTTATTACTGTTGCGGTGCAATCAGGTTGCCCTGCTGATGGTTCTTGTCAGTCACAAATGGCTCTTTTTCTGTGGTGTTTGGTGTTTCAATCTACTATGCCATTTGGGGGTGGGGGTGTCTTCAAAGCTGAGCTTCTGGAGGTCAAAAAAAGAGATAATATTTAAAGGCTAATGGTAAGAAATATGTAACTTTTTTTTTCATTAAATGCTTTGAAGGCTTATGTATATAGTATTGTAGGTCTTGCAAAATGGCATGAATCCCTCTACGGTCTGGTGCTGCAGAGCACAGCAAATACTGCGCAATTCTGATGAACTTCTGGCAGGTGAAAAGTAAGGTTTCTCTGACATCGAAAATAGTAATATGGTACTGGGATAAATGGGTATTCCACCTCATTCACCCTTTTCATGTTTATGTAGTAGGGGAAAAATAAAAGATCTAATCTGGAAGCAGAGTACAGCATGTGAAATGGTGTCTCTCCACTAATGGTGTCTCTCCACTAATTTGCAACGGTTTGGTTTTAAGTTTTTGAATCAGTTTGTGCAGGAGATGGCTCAGTTTCAGCTGGTGCTTCCAACTCTGAAAAATGTCAGAACACTTGGAGGCAACTGAGACAATGGTCTGCCCCTTTGCAAGCTGAGTAGCTTTGTTTTCACCCATTTCCAATCACTTAATCATCTACTAATGAAAAAGCTGCTCAGAGAAAAGGTTAATGTGAGATTTAAGTTGGACTTACGGGACATCAATAAGCAGGTTATTATTTTAGACAGTCTACATTCATGCTCCATGTTTCCTAAACAACATTCAGAGTTGATTTATTTACTCCACCAGAAGGGCAAGAAAATAATGAGTGAGGCAGCAGTTCTTTCTGCCAATATCTCTGTGTACGCTCTGCACATTTACTTTTTTTTAATGGGAAATGTCCTATTAACAAGTTAGATAGACTAATCCCAAATCCATAGCACCTGTAGATTAATTGGAGATGGGACATGCCTAGAACTGCTACGTCCTTCAAAGGTCCCTGCTGAAGTGCTGAGACTTTGATCGCTTCCCATAGCACTTCAGAGCACTGTGCTGGTCCCCTGTAGCAACGGAGATGCTCCTAGCTAAACCAAACACTCCCAGGAGACCGCTTTGGGTGCCTCCTGGTAGACCATGTGGGTTTTGGCCTGGATAGTCCTGATGAGATTCATCTGGGCAGCAAAGATAACCTATCTATAGTGGTCATCCTGTGCTCCTTCTGCTGTCCCTGGAGAGTGAGAGACTCTTCTAACATGCAGCTCATTTTGAGGAAAACATTGAAAACTGGTCACACGGACTCTGCCTAATTGGCCCTATTCCTAAGCTTGGATTATGGAGTAAGTCTTGGGTGACTGGTTGAGCTCCTGGGGTCCTTTCACAAGTTATGGTTGCAACTTCATGAAAGATTTATCCCAGTTGCCAGAATTGTACTCATCCAAACTCAACAGTTTTATTTTCTCCAGGGCTTTCCTTGCCTTGCTTTCCTTCTATCCCAAGGCACCTTCACTAAGTAAAACTGAGGCTGTCTTCTACTGCTGGGGATTGCTTTATTACATGATATATCTATAAGTTCTAGTTATATTAATCAACTTTAACAAAATACAACTAGACGGCACAGCCGTAAACATGTCAAACCAAGACTGTGTGGGCCTCAGCAGAAGACACACCTCAGCAATCTGTTTTGGTCTGATTCAGCCAGTCATTCAGAGCAAACCACCAACTGGGTTTAATCCTTTGTTGTTGTTGTTGCTGCTCTTTGATGTGGTATCATCTGAAGAACTGCCTTAAATAACTGCATTAAGTAAGAGCAGAGTAGCTAATGGAGGAGACTCACATCTCTGACCATGAGATTTCTCATGGAAGAAATTCTAGATTCAGTTATTACAGCAAACCATTCCCTTTGCCCATACAGCTTATTTCACTCAGGAAATTGCTTTATGTTATGCTAGCAAAAGAAGTTTGTTAAGGACTTATTTTGCCAAAACAAGTTGCATCTCTCTGGAGAGCAGTTTTCCAGGATTTTTTTTTTTTTGAGAGTAAACATGGTGACAGACTGAGAATTACTTCACAAAATGCTCTGTGGGTAAAAGTCAGTCGTGATTCTAGTAACACATTACTGAAGGGTAAAATACAGAGTCTTTTGTCTTTAAATTTTATGTAAAATTTAATTTCAGAAGTTCTGAGGTGCAAAATGTTCTAAAAATTATATCCACATCTCTCTTCTCTTGTTTCCTACATAGTTTTTCCCCCATAATTGTGATAGATTTTTTTTTTAGTACTTCATGGAATCTTGGAAAAGAGGCACAAACATGGAAAATGGCCTTGAGTAGCTGGAATTACTGTCATTTGAATGAATTAATTTCTGGCTGAGACTAAATGGTTCATTTATCTTCAAAATAGACTGAAAATCCACTTAGAAGAAAAAATGACTAAACACACAACAGAAAACTGTGGGGTTGCAGTGACCTATCAACACGTTAAAAATACTGACTTTAGATTGCTGAAGTAGTTTGGATGAGTAAAACAATTGAAATCTCCCCTAAGTCAAACTTCTATATAGAAAGCGTAAGACCAGCAACTAGCTAAGTGGTCTTCCAACAAGATCACTGAAAATATTTTCACCGTTATTTTTTAGTTATCCTTTGCTTTTTGATTCCACCCGAATTTAGGTGGCAAAAACACCCCACAACATCCTAATGTCTTTTTAGTACTGAGATACAACTTGGTAATGCTTTTATGCTTTTTTAAAATGCTTTTTAATGATTTTTAAAAATGATCCCTGATGTGACTGTAAAATTATCATTCTGTGATGTATCAGTATTTCTACAGCCTTCAACCAGCCTCATGAGCCTCTGGGGGCTGGCTGGCCAATATTTGTGTTTATATATGCTCATCACGATCTGCCTTCTGTATAGTTGTTTGTTCTTTCCATGGTTATTTGTGTCGTGTCATGTTCAGAAGTATAGGCTGTGAGTTCCTTGAGCAGGGACTCATTCCTGTGAATTTACTGCACTTTGCACAGTAAAGAACTGATTCTTTATATGGCGCCCTGGCTCTACCACTATATAAATAACATCTTTTTATATTGACACGACTCCTTTGAGTCAAAGGAGGAGTCACGGAAAGAGGCAGTGAAGAAGCAGAGATTTAAAAATCTTTAAAATCATGTTTTTTGAAGCATGTCTTTCTGTAAGATGTTATCCAGAGAAAGCAAGAATTATATTTTGAGAATTCTACTGATATTTTTTAATCAAATGTTCTATTAAACTATTAAACACATTCTGGATCTTTTAAGGTATTGACATAGCGGCACAAAAAATCCCGCCTTAGGCCACGTTTTCTAAACAACAGATCCAACTACAGATATGATGCTTTTAGTAAATTGACAGTGGGAGCTGTAAGAGTGGTTTAGATGATTCATATTATTCCTCTGGGCAGAGTCCCAACTCTTCTCTGAGTCAGCTTTGGTGTTCCCTTATCAGGAGGCGGAGCATTGTCAGAAAACACCATTTTGGGGCTAAAGCAACTCTTCTGTTGTAATAGCCCTCTGGCATTGACAAATTTTTAGCTCCCTTTAATAGGGAAGCTCCCTATGCATGCCAGCTAAATCCAAAGTGCTGCTTGTGAGTCATCTTTGCATCATATCATCATTTCTGATTTTTGCTTTAAGATGACTTTTTACTTTTCCATTTCTATCTCACTACATTTTAGCTGTTAGTACTGAAATTCAGTGATTTTACCAGGCTGTGGAGAAATATCCTTCCAGTATTTTACTGTTACTCTTTTGACCTTTTTCTGGAGTTTCTTTCTTGTCCAGATGCAGTATCTTTTTCTTGTGCTTGTATGCGCACTGATGAACTCAGCTTCTACATATCCTCCCTTTTGACCCCCAGGTTTACTAGTGCTGCCTGTATGTTGGCTTCTGTTCTGGTTTAAGTCTAAAAATGGACCTGCTGACTTGCCTGGTGTGGAAACTTGGGCCTAGTTAGCAAAAAGATGAGCAGCAACCAGCGCTTTGGCCCACTAGCAGTCCTGTAAAAGTGTGGGAGCTTGGGGTGTTGTGTTCCCCTCCACACCCTCCTGACCCATCCCATGATGGCAAGACCCTCATGGTGACATGTGCTTAGCACCCCAGGCTGTAAAGCATAACCTGTTCCTGGGAACAGATTTTTCTGCTTAATGGCATTTATGGTAGACAGTTCCATTAACCCAGAAGAGATGATGCTCTAATGGCAGCAGCAGAAGAGGCTTCTCATTGATTGCCCAGGAGCTGGAACATTTGCTTTCTAGACCCTCAATCTGAAACACTGCTCCTGCTTTTCAGGAAAGTCCATCAGCCATCAGGCTGCAACACAGTCTGACATGGCACAGTTCTCCTGCCAGCACCAAACACCCTGCTGAAAGGGAGATGAGGTTTACAAGGCAAAAGCTGGCAAGCAAGATGGTGCTGGGGTCTTTGGCCTGTTGTGAGAGGAACTTCCCTGGGAAGGGAGAGTCCCAGACCTTGCTCCTTGCTCCCACTTATTTAATTTTTGCAGTTTATTTGTGACACTGAGACTCGAAGTCTTTCTAAGCTGGGCTAAGTTATGGCTCCACATGTAACTACAGAGTATGAGCTCACCAATTCTCTGACCAGTGCCAGTAAGGTGTCAGATCACTCAGAGTAACATATAGCTTAAAAATACCAACCTTCACCCTAAATCTAAAGCATTTCCAGCTCTCTGGAAAAGCGAGCCTTCATCTCCATCCATGTGAGCCCTCCCCACATCCCTCTCTCACTGTACTCGACAATTCTGCTCCTCAGGTCGTTTCCTTTAATCTTTATCCTCACTTTACAGGTCAAGATACAGACACAAAAGGCCTAATACCAGATGCATTGTTCATGTACAATAAGCTTACAAATGCACGCTCGAGGCACCACCAGAGTCAGACAACCGGGCTTGCCAAAAGGCAGAGCTGCCTGGGCTTGCCAGAAGGCAGAGCTGCCTGGGCTGCCTCCTCCCTGCCTGCAGGCTGCCCTCAGAGAGGTGCTTCTAGAGCCGATGGGAGGTCATGGACCATGCAGTAGGGCAGCTCTCTCTTACCTGCCCAACCAAGGCAAGGAGGACAGTCCTGTCCCTGCTTGCGAGGTATCATTCACTGCAGAGCATCCATCAAGAGACGGGGAGCATCAGGAGTGCCAACGTGTTTGGCATAGGTAGGACAAATGGGCACACAGGGAACACGAAGGGGGAAATAAGTGGGAATAGGGTGCTGAGGACTGGCAGAGAAGTCTCTGGCAGAGGACAAGCCTTGGGCAGATGGAGTTGAACAACTAGATTTTGTTGGGGGCGACTTTTGGAAGAGCTTGGAATGAGTTATTTTTGTGTTTCACCCTCTCTCTCTCTCTTTTATTCTGACTCCATGATTTTTCATACCCCTGTAGCAGACAGACATCTGGTTACATCTCTTACTGCTGTAACCCTTTCTACCATAATAGCTTCACCTTTCTGGCCTTTAATCTTCCCTTGAGCAGAGACCTTTATTGCTGTTAGGCAGAGGTGGGGTAGAAAAGTACAGCTTAATAATGGTGATCATACAGAAAAAACTTTCCAGAGGCTGCAAAGGACTGATAGAAAAGGTGTACAAATCCTATGGCTCAATATCTTCTACTAGCCTATGAAACAGAAATTTTTGGTAAGCTGACAGATGTGTTACTCAATAATAGCTGCATTTATTTTCTCCCTTTCCAAACAGTCCCTTTAAAAGTCTCTTTTTCATTCTCAAGATGTGAAATCATTTTGATAGCAGGAAGACAGTTGCAATTCCTGCTTCAGCTAACTTTGTTAGATACTAAGCTGTGATATCTTCAGCCCAGTAATGTTTATACATCTCAGTCCCTTCCAGTATTCAGTACATGCCTACCTGTAATGTCTACAGTGCTCTAGCTTGTAGAAAAACAGCATTGCAAGAGAGGGAAAGCTGATGTTTAGCAAATATCAGAAGAAATGACAGCATAAATTAAGCTCTAAAACCAGATGTTCATTTCAATGTAGCAGGCTATTTGAACTTATTCTGCAAGATCGGTATTTTTAGATTTGCTGAATTTCTAGAGGCAATGTTTTCAATTTGAAAGGTTTTTAGCCTGGGTGAGAGGGTGAAGAATATCAAGGGAGATGCACAGAAGCCAAAAAAGAGGCTTCAAAAACAGCACATTGGAAAATCTCTAGTTGTTTTAACTCCAAAGAACACTCAGTTTTACAGCACGCCTAGCATACAGTGCTTCATCTTTCACCCGTAATTCGGCTTCTGAAGGTGTGTTGCCTTCTCTCTCTGCATCACTAGTGGTCAGTTTATCTTTGCTGTCCCAGCCAGTTCCCCAGGCCAGAGACCCTTCTGTCTGTCAGGTGCTCCCTTCAAGGCATTTCTAAGCTCCTCTGCACTTTTACGGGGAGTGATTTGTCACATATCTTTTGGGAGAGGAAAAAAAATTGAATGCATTTAATTCAGCCTCGGCCACTGTTCCTGGTTAAATGTAGAAGTACCTTGTGTTTAGAAATTCCTAAGTGTCCTACTAGCTGTCACAGAGTAAGAGGCACTCACAGCATTGCTGAATTTGTAACAACAGGCATGCAGATATGTGACTGCCTATCTTCAGTTGTCTTACTGCTGTTTAGCATAAGCTCCTCAAATATGTGCTGATGGAGCACACCCCATACAGAAGATGCTCCACAAAATAAAGCTATAAAGTCTTCTTGAAGCAAATGGAAAAGAACAATTTTGAAAATCTTGAAATTGGCGTCATTTTGTGCCTTTAATTACCTGGTGAAGTACCCATCAGAGTAAATGGAAATCTTGCCACACAAATGTAATTTGAGATAAAATGGTGTTTCATAAGGAATACTTAGACTGGGCAGTATGTAACTAGTTGCCACTGCCATCTATGGATATAGTAGACACATTTGAGGGAACCTTCCCAGTTGTCTTTTCAATACTTGTTACCCCTTAAAATACAACTTTCTCAGTATGGTGGGCATTTCTAAGCAGCATTTAAACTGTCTCTGAAGCAGTGCTTCTTTATGCAGTATTTGACTGATACCACTATGTAAAAACTCTCCCAAAGCAAATCCTGGATGTTAGTAGCCCAGCGTTTTATCTTACTTGCATAGATGGACGTTCACAACTGAAAGAGTTATTTTGGGCACCCAGAATACTGACACTGTCTTCAGCCTGGAGGATGGTTGGTGCAAATTAATGGTGGACATTGCTGTTCTCCCATGTTTCTGTGTTGTATAGGGAAATGGAGAGTGGTGAGGGAGCTTTGTAGCAGTAAATACATAGCAGGTAAACTCACTGGCACTCCACATCTTGCTCTGAGAAAAAGAAACTCAACAATCCCTCAGGTAGAAGCTCGTAAAAACCTTCTGCTTGCCTGTATCCTCACTGGTCTGGTGTTTGTTTAGGATACTTTCAAATATCTTTGGAATTTTTGATGTAAGTTAACATTTCTTTACTTAACTGAAGGTTATCTATGCCAAGAATTCACTAAAAATGTGATGCTGGCAGGTAGGTACTGTATTAAAATTAAAGGGAAACTTAAAATTAAAGGGAAGCTTTTGCACAATTACACAAATACACGTAGATATCTCACACAGAAGCGTGCTAAAACAACACTAATTACTTATGACAGCATGTAGTCAAAAATTAGCATGTTTTGTTTCACCATTGCCCTTCCTATATTGACACCTCCTTGGTCACCTGTCTCATGTGTAGGGTGAAGCAGGAAACTGTAGGATCATGTAATTAAAAACTATATTATAATATACATTTTCAATGGGAACAAGATGAAGGTGTTAGGCAACTCTTGGTCTCGTACTTGTCAATCTCTCACTGTAATGGGAACTCCAAGGAATCTAAAATCACAGCCCTCCTGGTGATCTAAAGGGATGATGACAGTAGTGCATTATAGCAAACACATGTAGAGCACATCCCAGACTCTAATAAGCAGAGTTCTTGTGTGAGTATTTGTGTATGCGCCAATATTCCATAAGTTGTGAATATAAGCAATTTAAGGGAGCTGTTATAATTTTCTGTATATCCGTACACAATCTGACCCTGGGCAAGGTAGTTAATTTTCACCTGCTGGAGCAACAGAAATTTTAAATAAATACAAATCCTCATTTGCCCATTTATTTCTTAGTGTGCAACCTATTTCCTGAGCTCAGAGCATGGTTGTTCCAGGGCTTGTTGAAGCCCTGAGGATATAAGTTTTTGGGAAGTGGCACAGCTAATCTCCCACTTACCACAATTGTTTTGCTGTTTCCAACACGGCGCTCTATTTTTCCCAAGAAAGCCTGAGAGTAACTCCACTTCTCACTGCTTTTGGGCATGATCTTGCTAAGCAGGGCTTGACTAAAGCAACGCAACCCTATGGCTAATAATACCCAGTGCCTTTGTGGCTGCAGGCACTGCCACGTGTTCACACAACTTGTAGTGATGAAAGATGAACAAGGCCCATTCCATGTTCCCCCACCACCAAAAAGCACAAACACTGTTCATTTACTGCAGTTTAAAGAAAGAGAGAGGTGGCAGCGAGAAAGCTGTCAGCAGTAAGTGCCCCGGTGCAGGTGGCCAGAGGCGGTGACATTGCTCGTTTCTTGTCCCTGCCACTCTTCCTGGCGTGGGTGGTTTGCAATTTATGCCTGGCTGAAGTGTACGGGGAAGCCCATATTTCATACAGCTGCTTCGCCCTGTCATCGCTTTGGCTCAGGGAGCTTTAGTTACAGTCTCTTACGATTTTCAAGCTTCTCTTAAGAATAGCGGGGACTAAAACACGTTTTAAAAACCAGCCAAAGAGAGCTTGATGTCTAGAAATCAGAATGTTTATCGTTACAGAAATGATCCCTTTGGAGTGGCACACTTTAGAAGTGGTTGATATTTTACAAAAGGAGAGGCCCATGGCTTTTTGAAAATCAAGCCCTCTTAAGATATTTTGTGATAAAAATACCACAAACTTTGGCCTTAAACTATATGGAGCGTTAGGGTAGTAATAGGAAGGGAGAGGAAGCTAATGAAACTGTCAAATATACGTATTTGTATATTGTTTTTCTGCTTTTTAACTAAAAATTACCAATGTGGTGATTATTCCTCATTGTTAAAAAAGATTCTATATCTAGCATGACAAATATACGCCAACACTTTAGCCTGGTATGATTTACAGTGACTGAGTTTTATACCCATGAAAAACTGATTTGCTGACAGACCTTTAACTCATACTATGATGGTACAGGCATCCTGAACCATAATAGAGTCTCTATAAAAGTATGTACAATATGCATAAATGAACACGCCAGTGTTTTTAATAAATGAAGACTGAAACTGAATTTCTGGCACTTCTAAAACTCAGTCAAGGCAACTGGTCTTATTCTTGTATCAAGGGAAAATTTTCCTCCTCTGATATCTAAATTAATGACTCATCTGCAGCACTGTGAAGGAAAGAAAATCTCTCTTACGTTAACACAACACACTTTGTACTTGTAAAAGAGAGGATGAAAGATACCATCTATCTCAGAGGTTAATATATTTGAATAGAGCTGCAGAGGCCCTTGGCTAGGGAAAGGAGAGTGTTGACCATTTGATTGAATGCTTTTATACTGCCTAGAACCTGGAAATAACCATTCTGCTTGTTTAAAGGGCTCTGTAACAGAGTTTGCATCAATACTGTGTTTCCATGTGAATCAGATTAATTGAATTTCATGTTCTGTGTGAGCTTCATCCTGCCAGGCAATGGACATCCCCTTTGATTAAGATTTCTACTTATCTTTTTTTTTTATTTATTAAAGGTTGGAAAGAAATGGCTTATGTAGGAAAGGAAAGCTAGAAAAAGTTAAGAAATAAATTTCCTGCACTTTTGCTTCATATATCTTTTAGTCTGCATATAAAGTGAGAGTTTCAGATATTTTTCTCTATTCCAAATTTCTTCCTGGAAAAAAATATCCAGCTCGTTGTTTATTTGTGGACTATGCTTCAGGTGTCGTAGACCCTTTAAAATTTCTAGCAGCATCCACTACTGGATTGCACAGTTTTTCACGATGGGATGGTTATTTGCTGCTTCATTCCACAAAGTCATGTGGAAATGCCCAAAGCAGTTTTATTCTGCATAGAGGAAAGACGTCACGGGTAGAGAAAATCTGAGGAGGTCTCACAGGAGAAATTTATACTATAAGAAACCAAACTTACGAAGGGTCCAGAAAAGAGCTTCAAAAATGACCTCTGAACTTGACATATATTTATTGAAGTTGCCATGTAAAGATCTCTTGAGTTAACTCTTTGGATACCCCTAAAAACATGTATCACAGCAGTACGCCTCAGCTCCACTGCTTTATTATTTGTGAGACCTAAGCTAGTAAGCTTAAAGCTATTTACATTTTTACACCATTTGAAATGTTTAGTTGTTTGAGTTTATCCAAAAAGGAGAGCTGTTATTTGATAAAAAGTCTAGAAAGACCCTTTCTATGGGGAAAATGTCATCTGATACTCTCTTTCATTTAGCAAACGCAACAAAAAATCTCAGTAAGTAGAAATCTGGAATTTAAGAACTGAAACTGGAAAACAGATGAGTGTAACTAATTATTGGAAGCTCTCAAAAGGGAGGTGAAGAATAACTGAAAAGCAGAAAGACAAACAGGGAATTTGTTCAAAATAGCTATTCAGGCCTCAAATATGAACCTTGGCTTAAGAAACACTTCCTTCTGTACATAAATAAAACTTTGGACACCTCTAAAGCAGCTGTCACTAAAGTATTGCTGGGTGTTTTGACTTTGCCTGGTATATCTGGGAAAAGAAAACCATAAACTCGCCCCAAAAAAAAAAGAATTCAAAAGAACTGTGAGTTTTTGTCAAATTAACTGAATACTTAATAATACACAAAAAAAAAAAAAAATCACATGGGGAAGCAAGAGATAGAAAGGTTGAAAATGCTGAAATACTCATCTGAACACTTATATTTGAACACTTCTTTCTTCTGAAAGCTCAGAAAAAATTAAATAGATTAATCAAAAGCAGTAAATATCCCCCAAGATAAATGAATTTCTTTTTTTCAGATTAAACAAAAATGCATTGGGTCAACCATCAAAAATATGTTGGTTTTGAGGGAAGAGTTCTTCTACCAAAAAGTATTGCTTGACCAAAACTGATTGAGCAGGATTTGCCTTGTCTTTATCACACATACAGATAGGGATCACAGGAGGTTCCTCCAAAATAACTTTTGCTCCCTCTGAAATAACTTATCTTCATTGCGGCTGACACAGTCCTCCCTTGCTGCCATTTATATCTCATGCACCCAGCAGGTCTTGAGAGGAGGAGTCTGCCCTCCAGCATGGCCTTTGTAGTAATAGGCATTTATTGCAGGGGTCACCATTTCTTTAGCATTCATTACAGACACTGATTAGAGAGGGTGATAAAGACATTGCTGGAGTCCAAAGCCCATCTTGGAATGAAAAAAAAATGTGTGCAAAGTAGCATTTTAAATGGATGCATCTATTTACTGCTGATATTTTCATACAAATGGTTTAGTGATATTAGATTCAGAAGGTATAGCAGAGGCTTTAATTTGCTGCAGTTCTGGTCTAATAGGTACAAAGACACCAGAGGATTCTGAAATACTGAACTCAGAGGTGTTCTGACAAACCTTTGTACTCATAATAACAGGAGCTAGTGTGAGCTTATACAATTTAAAACTAATTGCCCAGCCAACATCCTCATTACCATATTGATGCAGTTCATAAATCAAAGCCCTGCCTATTCAAGCTGTTTACCAGTCTTGCGTTAAGCAGCGTATTTCAACTGAGAAATGTACTGTGTTGCCAAAACACTGCAGAAACTTTAAAAGACTGATAGGAGTACAAACCTGGGGAGCTGAAATGCCACAAACTGATTTAATACACATAGCAGTAAAGGACTTGTTCTTGTTTGTTTTCTGAGTATGTTCTGATTTAGCCTTGAAACTTTCCATAATAATGTACTGCAGCACAGATACAGCTCCTTACACAGCAGAGAGCTGCCGGCAATTTTGATCAATTTGGCTTCCTACAGGAGCTTCTTTGCTTAACCAGGAGACTCATATGTACTTTTTTTTTTTAAGCAATACAGTACTTACGCCAGCTGAATTTAGGTGCATACATTAAGAACGTAGGCTTTTTATATAGGCAAAAGAGAGGTTGAGGCTGTTACCTAAGAATCCTAAATTAGTCCCCAAAATTAGGTGCCTGAAGTTAAATTCTTTAAATAGCCTACTAAGTAAACTGAAGGTACAATTCATTTGCCTAAACAAGTGCCTACCTGCAGGTGCCTAGCAGTGCCCTTTGAGATACCTTGCCGTCCTACAACATCCACACAGTAGATATGTCAAAGGAGTTGGAGGTGATTCACACCTCTGAGCTGACAGCTGAAGGCCAGGTGGGGTAGTCCAGGATGTTTCACAGGCACTAGAAGCCTATGTTTAAGCAATTGATTTTTTCCCTATTTTTCCTTCAGATATTCTGTGAGCTGGTTTAGGTATCAGAAACAGCCCAATCCTGCAAGCAGGATTAATAAGCTTGTGCAGGGTTCAGGTACCACCATCCGGCTGCTTCCAGCTCCCCAGGCTGGCTGGTTTCAGACCAGCTGGGAATTTCTGCAGGGGCCTGAGCCTGTTCTTATCCCAAACACCAGTGTCCTGCGAGTTATTTTTCTGTTTATACTTTGCTCAGAAAACAGCAAGAGAGATTTATTTTTATTGTGGTTTCTCGTGAGCTGAGCGCAGTAGATCTGGGCAGCTTCTGGGAAGCTCTCCCCCTGTGCCAGGCTTTCTCCCCTGCAGTGGGCACGGCCACCGATTGCAAGGACAGAGAGAGCTGAAGCAAGATGATCTTAGAGGTCTTTTCCAACCTTAATGATTCTATGATTCTATGATTCTATGAAGATGAGATGTGATTAAGACATGGTTTTGTGTGATAAAGAAACTTTGATTCCTGTTTACATCTCTTCTACTGGCTGTGTGGTCATAGTAGGTGCAAGCATCCAATTCCTTATATGCAGACGGTGGATAACCATAGAATCATAGAATCATAGAA
>NW_009233896.1:0-12605 GCF_000690835.1 Fulmarus glacialis | reverse complement strand
ACCTTTATGATTCTATGATTCTATGATCTTTCCCCATGTCACTTGTTCTTTGCAGAGGGAAGCTGGGAGCTTCCAGCCAGCTCTCTTTGCAGTAAGATTATGCCTGATACAGAATTCCCTGCAGTCAAGGTGCAGCGTAAGTGAGGAAAGGTAAGAAACTTCAAACAAACAAAGGGAAGCAGAAACAGCTATGAAGCCAGGCAAGAAACAGTACGGAAATACCACGAAACCAATGGCCAAAGATAACAAAAGAAACTAATCAGAATATACTATCAGTGGGCTATTTTTTTTTGCTAGAAGTGCTGCAGTTATTTTACTTTTTTCCCCTTTTGGATTGCTGAAATGATAATTAAATTTCTGGTTCTGATGCTGGAGATTCTGAAGAGAAGAAATATGTCAGAAATGAGGATAGGAAGAAATAAACCAGAGAGACAAATACTCATTATGAAGGGAGATCTTTGAAAAAAGCAGAGTCAGTAATTCTAGAGATATTAAAAAATATATATTTAAGGCACTTTTGCTAATACAGTTTTTGTTATATTTTGTTCCCTTCCTCCTTTTTTTTTTTTTTTTAAGTAGTATCTTTAACATGATAAGTACAATTTAGACATGTTTATAAAAACTATTCTGCCATGGGTTTTTATTCCTCCTTGAAAAATTTTAGATCTTGGGTCCAGAAGAAGGGATAGTGTTCAGTAGTGGAATTATCTAAATTGTCCTTGTTGGAAACCCAGAAATAACACTGATGTACTCTTACCTCACTGGGCCACCACACAGGATGAATTGCTGGTTTTATGGCGTGTAAACTGCGGTCTTAGCCAGGGATGCTAATGCCTATAGAGACTTCTGTGCACCAGGCAGAACTTGGCAGCACCTTTCACAGAAGTGACAATAAGGAAGAAATTTGGTTTCAGGCTGGACACTCTTCTCCTGGATACAAAGAAATTCTGCATTTCAGCTGCCATCCCATGCCCTAGTCCATTGCTTTTCTCCAGATGCTCCCTCTCTCCCTGCTTCAAACTGTCCGAAATGATCAATCTGTAAGTTAAGCTGCGAAAGCCTGGGCATTTGCTCTGGTTTGTCTGAACAAACAAGGTATTCAGATGCATGGTATTCATCTACAGATCATGGAAATCTTCCTGGTGCCTAAATTTCCCCCTTCAACCATTATAACAATCGAAGAATGATGTGCCTGCTTTATGTGAGACCTTATCGTTACTCAGCTGGGTCTACGGTCATAGATCTAATACTAACATCCCAAACCAGCGCAATTCCTTGCCATCACCTATTTCCCAATAATCTCTGGATGATAATGAAATTGTTTGTGTTTCCAAGAGCTGTGGTGTTTTATTTACTCCCTTCCATTTTGTGATGTATACTTGGCCAAAGTCAATATTTCTAACTGGGAGATGACTGGATATTTGCCATTTCTTTGTCTGCAGAATTGTCTCTCTCCTGCTTAATATATTCAGCAGCACATTTCTCATATGGCATTATTTCCTCCACAGATACAGTGGTTTATGCATGTGTCTGGGAATTGGGTTTCCCTTTGATTTATTAACTAAGCGCAAAGGTTTTGTCCTCTTATTGCTATCTTTATTCACACAAGTCTTGGCACGTTTCAGCAATTCCAGCTACAGCTCGTTTAGGTCTGTTTTCTTTTGAGCCTTGTTTGTTTCACCTAATTACTTTTGCAACAATTATTTTTAGGTTTTCAACATTCATTTTTACAGAGGTAGTTTATTCTTTATGTGGTTTTATATCCTGGTTGGTCTCCCAAGCATAGTTTCTCAGCTGTGTGCATTTAGTTTGTTCTTGAGTAATTACAGGAGACCTTCATGAAGCGAATGAAAATATAAACACATGGGTGGTGTGTGAGTGGCATCTGAACAATGTGAGTGAGCAGAATATATCTGTAAGGGTGGTGGGCAGCCCAGACGAACATCTGTATGTGGATACCCACTTTCAGATCTTACTTGGTGCTACGAACTCTTGGTCCTGCATCATAAAGAGATTGGACTAGAGGCTTCCTTGAGATTTATTGTAAGCCTACTTTTTCTTATTGTTAATGATCTGTCAAAATGTAAGCGAAACACATTGTTCTATTGTCCCAAAAAGATGGTTTCACAGCTTGCTTTCTTAATGGACATATAAAACAAATTTTTCTATTGGCTCTTAGATCCGTTACTGTTACTTTTCAGTTCCCTAAACTTCCCACTTTTGTCTCTTGCAAAGAGAATAAAACAACTAAAGAACTAATTAATGATATTCACAGCCAGCCAAAGCCCATTGGTTAATGTTAGGCAGCACTTTTACTTCTTTTTTTGGCTTGGCTTACTTAATTTCAAAATGACAGTAGTATTTACTGAAAAAAGTCCTTGACTAGCAGGGTACTTAACAATAACTAAAAACATCAGTGTGTTATCAACATTCTTCTCATATTAAATCCAAAACACAGCACTAGGAAGAAATTTAACTCTATCCCAGCCCAAACCAGGACATTAACTTACAGAGTTACTGTGAACCTTAATTAAGCATGCCCTGAGCAGCTTGGAGAGAGCTGGACAAAAGCTGCTGTCAAGGTAACAGCAATTTTCTGAGACTGAACAATGTTGAGCAGCATGGGGTATTTCATATCCCACCTCTTACCTGCTGCTGTGTCAGACAAAGGGATGAGTTACTAGCTTGGTAGATTAAGAGGTAGCTAGTAAAACCGGACACATTCTCAGACTTTTTTTTTTTTATAAATAGGAACTTGGCAAAATTCATTTTGAGAGGTTGAAACTATGCATGCAACTATGCATGAAACTAGCTGGAAGATTTCATTTGAAAAAATTCAAAATCCCAAAAATTCAAAATTTCAAATTTTTAAATTTTAAAAAAATCATTAAAAAATTAAAGAGAGTCCATTCAAAAAATGGCAAGAGCATTTCCCTTAGTCCTTTTCACAACAGAACTATTTTCCCTTGTAAATGCCAACCTGTTTTATTTCAACAATTTAAAAAGCATGCTTTGACTTTTCAGTTTGAAACATTTTTCATTTTAACATTAACATTGTCTGCCATGAACACGGGTCAAAACTATCGGTTGTATGTCTGTACGAACTGTAAATGAATGTCGTACCATTGTGAATTCAGAGCATGAGAGAGGCTTCACCCTAGGATTTATATATTCTTTCCAGTAGGTGGAAATAACTAACCTCACAAGGGGCTAACCGTTTGTTAGTACCCTAGATGAACCCAAGATAATCAGCAGTTGGAAGGAAGGTATAGCAGTGGTTACATGACTGTGTTAATTTTCCACAGCTCTGAAAGCGGCAGGCTCAGCCTCATACCTGTCCCCATCCCCGTCGCCAGTGCTGGATGTCATTGTCACCTTTCCTCTTGTTCCTTGGTCAGCATTGTGCAGCCCCATGGTGATCAGAGTGGGGAACAGCTCCACTTACCTCTGTTTTTCATTTACAGGCTTGGCTTTCAGCTGAATCTATTACTCAGTGTGGTTTTCCATCTGGCTGGCTGAAGGGAGGAGGTTGGATCAGGTGGGCAGCAGTCCCATCCTCCTTTTCAGCAGAAGTCTGGACCACCAGTGGTGGTCAGTATAACCATAGTATAAAATACTTTCTGATTAAATTTCACACGAGGGACATTCAGGGACAAAGGAAGGAGTTTAATATGAGTGGAAGCCCACAGTGGGTTTGGGATATAAAATGAAGAATGTGTCTATAAACTTCATCTGTTTGTTGTGTGGTTTGTTTTTTTTTTTTTCTTTTTGCCTAAATGTGACTTTTATCAAGGGTATCTTCAAGGTGACTTATGAAGAGCAAGGTATCCTCCCCTTTGGGTGTGGTAATTCAGAAATAACTTGCTATCCCTCTACAAGCTCTGCAAGACAACTCAGGATTTGGTAAGATGGGGTTTCTGTATAGAGGGGACTCTTCCCTAACACTTAGGATTGACTACAGGTCCTGGTGGCATATAACACAACAGTGGAAAAAGTACATGAATGCTGAGGATCTCCAACAAATGTATAACACCTATATCAAAAATAGAATCATTAAAATATTATTGATTAATACATATTTGTAATAATATACTTGCATATAATAGCTTTATAACATTATGCATTTCAACAGTTAATTTTATTTTAAAAACAAATAAATAAATGGACTTTCAAGTGGGTTGGAGACCCACGTGCCATACGAAAATGGCACGTTTTAGCTGACTGTAGTGTTTTGGGTTTAAACAAAAATGAAATATTTCAGAAATAAGCAGTGCCATGTCAGTCCTTCCAGCTCAATTGCCAAAGTATATGATTTTGAGGAAATCAACCAAAATTATAACAATCCTGAGTAATCATCTGAGTTCTTTTTGCCGAAGTTATGCTCTGCTCAGGGCAGAGTAGCAGTCTTTTCACAATCTTGCAAAGTCATATTGGTACTGGAGAAAAAAGTAGCAAACCCCACTTTGTTTCTTGGAAAATTGTAACTGGGAGGATTTAGTCTTATTCAAGATCAGTAGCAAAGCAAGGGAACAAAGTGATTGAATGCTTTGCTTGAAAACAGAGATTTAAATTCAAGTGTCCTGAACCTTGCAAAGCTTATTGAGGCACTGAGGTTCAAACTTTTTTTTTTTTTTTTTTTTTTTTTTTTGTTAGATGAAGGTCTTTTTGATCCTGCTGTGACAGAAGAGTTTGTCCCAGAGTGAGAGGCAGATATAGAAAGAGGAAAGACAAAATGGAAGCAATATGTCATTAAGTGAATGATTTCATAAAATTTAATGGAGATGTCAGGATTAATCAAAAGAAGGCAGAACATAGGGAGAAAATTAGAGTCACCGTCTAATAGTTAGACAACGAAGAATTACAAAGCATCTCGTACTAAAGTAAAATACCTTTGCTTTTCTGAAAAAGAGAAATTGGGTTCCAAATGCTGAGAGAGCCAAACACTAACTAATTTAGAGGCCAACATAACTGTATTATGAAAAGAAAAGTCAGTTGGAGCTGTGAAAACTGAATGATTTGAAATGTTTGTAATTTAGAATTAGATTTTCAAAGGACCTCAAGCTTGACTAAGCCTTCAGTTCACACCGCTTTTGACAGGAGAATGGCATTTTGAAGGAGGCACGCGTCAGGTGTCTTTAGTAGCTATGGGCTATGAGGTGCTTTTTGCATGTGGTCTGTCCTCCATGGCAAGGGGATGTATACAGAAGCACTTCCCACAGGGATGTTGGGAGTCATCGTGGCTTAGAGATGTGATTATGTCTTGTACAGCAAACTGTTCTTTTTAGGGTTCCTGATTGCACTGGGGGTGAATTACGTAATGTTTAGCATCATTTGGAGGATGCAGAATATTTACTTCTCTCCCTCCATACAGGCAGGTGCCCTATGTGTGGAGTAAACCAAACTCTCCTTCTATCTGCTTGTCACCCCACCTCCACCCCCACCTACATGGCTCCTGAGATGGTGTGTTTGCCACACCATCCCACAACTTCCCCAAATACCAGGCAGCAATTCAGATCTCCCTCACGTAGCTGCAGTGTGCTAAAGGCAAGAAAAGTGGGAAAGCATACAATATGATGTCTGAATGCCCTTCTTATACCTTTTTATTGCCTGAGCAACAATGTAAGAGTAAAGCACACTGTAGCACCAGTAACCCAGGTAATTCTTTTTATAAGATTTCAGCAGATTAATGCTGTAATCAGAAGATTACATTCCTCATGTAATAATACTGAAGTCAGTGAGGCTATCATATAAAACAGGTTTATTGAGATGCATCAGTTTTGCAAGACTAGCTCCAGAAAGCAAAACTATGGATAGGTATGGAAATTCTCAACTGGAAGGGACCAGAAATTATGGAGTAATATGAATTAAAATAACTTCTGCCCTAGCAATCAGCTAGTCAAGTGTCACTACTAACACAGAACGGTGAACTCTCATAAAGAAATGATATCTAAGAGAGAAAGAAACTCCAAAACAAAGCTGCTGCACAGTCTTTGCAAAGGAAGGGTTTTCTGGCAGCTGTACTCTCTCTGGCTTCATTAGGAAGCGTATAATTGGTGTAATAAGAATAATCTATTTGTTTGCATCTTAGAGAGGTTTAATGAGTGTCACTGTTAATAAAGACAAGAAAAGCAAGCCACCAAACCCCAAGCTGCTGCAGGGGTTGTCTCCTGCACAGCTCCTGGCGGAGCCGCAGCCTGCCGGGAGCAGCCAGGCACCCTGGGAAGAGCTTTCTATTAGTGAGCATGAAGTCAGGCTTCACATGACAATATTGCTCTCTTTTCATCTAATTATAGTCAGTAAAATCATTGGGGCTATGGATGTTTGAAGACAGAGCTGGTATTTTGACTTGTTCAGGGAGAAAATTATTCTCAACTTACACTTCCATTCCTGTCAGGTCATCCAAGTTATTCTGCACTGGTAGTGATGTAAGTGATAGGAGGATGGGACTCAGAGTCTATGAGCAATATTTTTGGAATATTCTTCCTATATTAACTTCTGAACAGCCTCAAGCTTGTGAGCAGCCTTACTTGAGCTTGCTCCACCAGTACAGGCAACAAGCATAAATTGTCCTCTTTGCTGGTACTTTTTGTTTGACGTTCTCAAAGAGCTCTGCAAAGCTTAGAAAGTTTCACAACTTTAAGTATTACCCTTCTTAATGCCTGAGAAAGCTGGAAGGAAAAAAATGTAAGCCAACATACTCAGAGGTATCTACTGGTTTTGATTACAGTATTTTTTTTTTTTATACAAAGTAAACAGAGCTGAGGCTTGGTTTCTCTCCCCTGCTGCAGGATCACCAGGAGACCTCAGCACATGCCCAATTCCGCATGCTGTTGTCTTTGCGTGCCCAGCCTATGATGCACACAAGCTGTTTTTTCTGAGGTGCTGAGTCCTTAATTGTCGCAATGGGATTCAAGAGCGCTCAGGCTGCTACACAAACAGATGACTGAGTCATTTGTAGTCACTTCAAGGTGGTACCCCAGAATTCCTTGCTCTTGCTTTTGTGGTTGAGATTTCTCGAAGGGAAAGGTTGAGAGCTTATTGAGTCAACAGAACAAGCTGGAAACACATAGGTTTAACCTGAGTACTGGTAACACATGAAGTAATACAGATCCCTGCAAGTTTTCTTCTAATTGAGCTGCTGGAAAACTGACAGTGAGACAGAAGCTGATCTCAAACCCAAGGCATGGGGCTTGCTGGGGGTGGTTTTGTGTGGGTCACTACAACGTCCTGTTAAATGGAAAATGTTTCCAAGACTGCTGCAACATCTGGGCTTGTTTCAGAAGAATTATTCATTCCTCCAGTCTACTTGGGCTCTGCCCTGGCTCCCCATTCCTAGCCCTGCCTGAAAAATTACTTATTGGCCAGCTACTCTTGTGAACAGCAATTTATTTTAGTGATGTCATTTTATTTTCATACCCCCATGACTGAGTTTTGAATCTGTTTTATGGGTAATTATCATTATCCTCTACCCTCTGTATACTGGAAGATCCTAATATTTTGGTAGTTTTTATTGATGCATCACCTTTGGATACTGTAATCATCATTTTACAGTCCTGGTCACCATACCAGGTTTAAAAAAAAAAAAAAAAATCCTCATATAGTTCTTGGTGTGTTTTATTCAAGAACATGTTCTCATTACACGACTAATTTGAACAGACTAAGACAAGACTTACACTTTGCTTAAGGACTCAAGGAGAAATTACCATCCACAGCTCATGCTTTTCTGATATTTGGATCTGATTGCGCCCATGGATATCATGTGCTCTGATACCCACAGATCCTGCTAAATTGTAGAGTCTGAGTATGTGTGCTCGAGTCACTGTATATGCGAGGTTTCATGTCAGTCAGGACTTAGTTTGGCCGGGTTCCTTTTTTTTTAAACTTTAAAGCTTGTTCTGGTTTAGCTTTTCCTAGGTTTCCACCCGTGACCACTGTTGAAGACAGAAGATTGGGCTAAATGTGTTCTGAAGCCAGGACATAGTCTTATGTTCCTTCTAGCTCCCACCATGACCTGTTCTGTTCAATATCCCAATCTTGCCCCATCTAGTCTATGTTTTAGGGTTCTGCAACTTTTCCAGCATAGGAATTTCCTAAGCCAGCCACTTTATTTGACTTTTCTGGTAACCTGTAATGTTTAATTCCAGCTGTTCCAAGCACCATACAAGGAGAGCCTTGAATGTCCATCAGGACATTCTATATCAATATTATATCACAATTTGTTTAGCGGGGGGACATTTCCTTTCAGCTCTTGTTTCAACCTTTCTTATCAACATGCCACTGTTTTGGGTTTTATCCATCCCCGTAGTGTCTTGTCTTCAGCCATTGTTTTTGCCCTTTGTTTTGGGAATTCTCTGAGAACTTGCTGTTGCTACTTCACAAATTGAACACCAAACACCATTATTTTCTCCATAGTTATGACTTCTGAACTTTGTCTTGAATCTGTCGATTCAAATAACTCATATATTTTTTAAATGTTTTTGAGAAAAAAAAATATAGTAAATTATTCTGTCATGAAAATACATTTGATGAGTTTTGACACTTGTAGATCATTGATCTTCATTAACATTGCAAACACACTGCTAGAGCTGCAATGGCTAGAAATTAATATTCTAGACAGACTTTGTACAGGAGTATAGGATTACATATGTTACATATTAAGATTGAGGCACACCAGAAGTTTCAAGAAGCTTAAGGTTGATATAATCAATGGTCTTAATGATTCTTAAATCAGGTATGGGGTGAACCCACAGAAGTGACTGGACTGGCTTGATGCTATAGGGATATAGAGTCTGACAGTTTTATTTATCAGGACAAACATTTTTACTGAATGTGACTATTTATATCAAAGCAATTCTCAGCATGGGTAAGAAGGCAGAATGATGTCCCTGTCCTGGCCTGGAATGTGCCATAATGTTGGTGAATATTTGGACCATGCAAGTACTCACATTGATGTCAGTAGCTCTTCAAAATGAATAAGGTTGTACAGACCAGTTCTTAGACTCATAACCACCTCCCAGTGTGCTTCTCACATCCTCTGTACTTAAAACATCACCTTTGCATGTGGCCTGCTGGGTCCATCAAAGTAGTGAGTTGAAGCAAATACAACGGAAGCCGAAGGGCTAGAAGAGAGAAGACTGAGAAGAAAAGCATTTGAAGACACAGGAGGAGGTTAGCTCTACCTTCTGAAGAGTTCATAATAACTTTATGAGTCCCACTTCTTTTAAAGGGTTCAAGGTCTAAAGTCGTCTTTGCAGCACACTAACTAACATGTTGTGTGTGTTCTGAGAAATCAGTCTGTGGCTGTACAGTGCCTCTCCTGTCATCTCCAGATTGGGCCTTCGCACTTAAACGCATATTCATATCTGCCGTCTTTGATTTTCACATGTGCACAGCAGTTTTGCTGCCTACACAGTCCTATATTTATAAAGTCTTTTTGCTGAGCGATGTGTTTGGGTGCAGAGGCTCCTTAAAAATATCCAGGGTGAAGTGCGTGTTCCAGCTCCTAGGTGCAGTATAGGGAAAAGGGAAAACTGCAGCTAGGATGTTGGAGAAGAAGGGTTTGTGGTAGCTTGAGTTGTTAACTATAAATTTGTATACACCATTTTTATTTCTTACATATGTATAATTTATACATGAAGTAATACATTCAGTTTTCCACTTACACAGGAAAAAAGGAAAGTAAAAAAGTTATACGTGAGATGGCACAAGAAAGACTGGAAGAAAAAAAATTAAAATAATAAATTACAGATGTGGTTGGGCTTTGTAAAACACTTTGTGTTTAGGTTGCTGTTGGAAGGCAGAAATCATTGCCCAGAACCAATAAATAGCAGGTAGCAAGGATCACATCTGCTTTACATTCTAATTAAAATTTCAAACAAGCTGAGAGGCATGTTGTCTGTAACCAACTGGCTGTGGTGTTTTGAGAGCTCTCTGATGAGATGAAAGATGTAAGGGTGTAAGGGAGTTCATCTGAGTTATACCACCAAAAGCCTGTCCTACCAGTCAGTCATTGGTATTATCAATTATTTGTGTGGAGGTACCACATTAAGGCCCTAATTTTAATAAGAGCTCCGTAGGTATTCCTGATTACATGAGACAACCCTTGTCCCAAAGAGTTTACAGTTTGAATGCACAGACAGAAAAAAGATGAGAGAGGAAATGAGCACAAAAGTTAAAAAGGGCTGAGGCAATGATATTTTCCATGCTAGTCAGAGAGATATGAATGGAATCTAGAATTTTAAATTCATAGTTCTATGCCTTAGGTATAAGACAACACAACACATGTTGGTGCACAGTGCTTGCTTATGATACTGTTGCTCTTGTGAAAGTGTTTTCAGAAGCAGTGATGACTTGAAAAGCAACAAAGAAAACCTCAAGAATGCTCCCTGGCTGCTCCTGAGAAGCTTCAGAATTACATCCATAAACTGTTTTTCTCAGTGCTGATTTTTGTTCTTGCCTGGGAAGGTTTAGATTGAAGCAGGGAGATTTATCTGGCTTATGCAATAATGAAGATAGACAATAAGGCTCACCCTCCACAAAAAAGGCCAGTATTAAACAGCATGTGTTGAAAACAAACATTTTAAAATCAACAAGTTAAGATAATTTCTGCAAGAGTAGTAAATAAGCTATGGAGTTTTGTGAACAGCTTATGTTAACATCTAATATCTCTTGAAAAAGAAAAAAAATCTAAATTGCTGGAGGGCTGCCATTTATATACTTTATATATGTTAAAAGAGGAAAAAGAGACGTGCCAATGACCACTTAGGTTGATTCAGTGATGGATAAGTTAATGGAACAATTAATTTGGGACTTTAATATTGAGGTATTAGAAAGTAAAAATATAAATAATATCAGGCAACTTAGTTTTGTGGAAAGTAGACCTTGTCAAACAAATCTTTAATCTTTTTTGGCAATATTACAAGTCAGGTTAATGAAAACAACTTTGTTAATACAGTGGACTTGTTGGATTTCTCCAAAGAATTTGATTTAGTACCGTGTGACACCTTGAGGGGGAAAAAAAAATACATGGAATGAACAGGGCACACTTTAAGTGGATTAAAACTCTCTTACTAGCAGAGCTGAACATGCAGTAGTTAATAGAGATTATAAGCAAGCAAAATCTTTACTAGTAAGATAATTTATAGGTGCACCTCTACTCCTTTTGGTTGGTTGTTTTGTTATATCTTCCTGGTAAAATTCACCAGTGGTATAGAGCCTGCAGAATGACAAAATTCTAAGAATACTCTTAAATTTCATAACTTCTCTGAATTACTCTGAAATGACACTGAAAGTGAGATTCAAGTCATCAAAAAAAAAAATTTAAAAAATCAGGTGCCATTTTAAGTGTCATAAGGAACTGGATTCAGCTGCCTGGGACTGGTAGATATGACACAGGACTTATGAAAAACTCAAACCTTTCCAGAAGAGCAGCTGAGGCCGTGTGGGATGTCTCTTAACAATCTGAACAGGACTACACATCCATGTTTAAGCAAGCAAATCCTACCACAACTAATGTCTGTCAGTTAAAGGTTTCTCCCCCCAGCCGCAGCTCCTACTTACAGCTTCTGATACAGCACTTGCAATCTAAGAGAAGGAGGTCACTAGCACCTAGGGATGCCTGAGTTGGACTTTTGACATTTTCAGTGCACCCTGTGTTAAGTTTACTACTTTCTAGGAAGAGAATACCCAGTGTTTGTGAGCCTCTTTGAAACCACTTTTAGCTACACAACCTTTGCATTTAAAGAAGAGCTAAAAAAAAATGGGACTGGAAAAACTCTTCCCATGTGAACTTCAAGAAGTTTAATCTATTCAGTTTATCAAAGAGAAGATTGAAGGATTACCTGATTATTTTGTAGAGGTCCTTAGACATGGAAAGCTATGATAATGAGAAGATTTGCAGTCTTGCACATAGAGATATAATGAAATCCAATTTGCTGGAAGTCAGACAAATTCAAGCTTGAAATAAAACACACTTTTGAACACTAAGGTTAATTAAACATTGGAAGAATTTCCATGGAGGAGGTGATAGATTTGCCATTGCCTAGAGTCTTTCAGGCAGAACTTTAGTTTTGGACACCCTTTAGTCCAGTCTCTAGGAAAAAAATGCCATGGCCTCTGTGTGAAAGTTTTCAAACTAGATGACCATAGTGGTCCTTTCTGACTACACAGCACATGAATTTATAAACTGAAGAAAATGGGCCCTACTCTTCCAAGAGAACCTATGCTATTAAAATATTTGTCCCATCTGAGAAAAAAAAATACTGGAACCGCTACAACAAAATCCTTCCTTGGAGGAATGTATGACTATTCTCTCAGCACACTTTTTTTTTGAGATTGCCTCAGTAGATGTCAACATGGCATACTGCTCCTCCTCTTGATAAGCATAAACTTGGAGAGAAGTAGAGATAAAGTCATTTGAATAACAATCTCAGGCAATGGAGTAAACACTTTTGCCCTCATATTTGATTACATGCTAAAAGATCATCTTTTACTGACTGTTGATTTCTTCCCTTGCACATTCATATCACCGTCAACATCGCTGTTCAGCAAATGCATTTTCCCCTCTTAGGCAATTAATCTCCCATAATTTTCTTCATTCCCAGGCA
>NW_009233895.1:0-43864 GCF_000690835.1 Fulmarus glacialis | reverse complement strand
GGCGCTGGGGTGAGCCGCGTCCGCCTCAGCGAGCGGCTTCGCGGGGCTCCTTATAGCAGCAAACGTTTGTGTGAAGGGTTGTATTTTTTTCCCCGCCTCATTTTAAGGAGCAGTTCTTCTTCTGAGGCCTTGTGGTTGATAGCGAGGCCGCCTCGCAGTTGTTGTGCTGAAAAAGTAGTTGGGTTTGTGGGCTTACTTTCACTGAAAAACTTGAAGTAAGCTTCATCTTGAAGCCTTTTTATGTTTGTAGAAGTTGAAGCTGCTGTGGTGAGAGGTGCCAAAGTAGTAACTGTGGGGTTTTACTCATCGCTTTACATACAAGAATAAACTTGTGGCAATGGTGAGGACTTTGGGGGGGAAGGACTGATTTCACTGGCCTCCTCTGACCCTGAAGAGAGTCAGTAGGTCATGTGGGAAGACGTTAGGCGTTTTGGTTGAGAAGAAACGGGAGATTTTGGCGATGTTGGATGTTGACTAGGCCAGTAGCTGTATTTGAGCTTGTGCATAATGCAAAGGTGATTTCAACTGCTTGAAGCCAGGCTCCACAGTTGCACTGGTGGAGCCTGTTGTAGGACCCAGGCCGTATTCTGTTGCTCGTTTTCAGCTGAAGCTGCATTTGTCTTCCCCTTTAATACCAGTTTGCTTCAACATGCAGCTTAGGTAAGAATTAGAGGAGCATGTGTTTATACTTGCAGTTGGGAGTCAAAATCGATTAATTTCACTATTCATAGTGGCTATTTACTGCCTGTCATAAAAAAATATATTGTTTGCTGTGGTATTGAATCCTACATTTTTAAAAGCCAGCCCATATTCAGCTAAGTAATTCCTATCATACTTTCCTCAGGGAGACATGCTGAAGTAATATGGGTGCGAAGGAATAGACTTACTGGATGCAGCACAGTAAATTTTTAGTAGAACTAGAAAACAGAGAGATTTATAGATCCTTCTGGCTCTAGAGTTATGAATCGTAGTCTGTCATGATGCTGTGTAATGTTGAAACTTTGCCAGGAGGTTGTTAGGGGCTCATTCACTGAGTTGTGCAGTGTAAGTTGGAAGCTGGGGAGGACAGAGCTGTGCTACCCATAATTGTAAAATACAATGGGCTTCCTCTATGCTGTGTTAAAATACTTGATGGGAGCCAGACTTCACAATTTTTATGTATGTCTGTAGGCATAGTGGGTAGCTTTTATATTTTAATGGTAACTGTGGTGAGAGGGAGAGGCAAGATTTGCTTATGGCAAATAGGATTTCTGATTTTGCTCTGGATGGCACCTTTTGCAAATGAGCTGTGAGAGTTGAGATCTCTTTAAGTGACTAGCTCATTGAAGAGCTCACATGCGGGGCGAAAAAAACCACAAACTTGCGAGGTATGTGTGGAGACTTGAATGCTGCTGTTCTCCCTTGCTGAGAACTGAGATCTGAGGCTGTAGGTTGGATCCCCAGAGGCGAAGGAAAGGAATTAAACTCTTTGGTAGGACTTGTGCTGAGTTTCCTGATGCTTGTGCTTTACAATACTGGTAGCTGTTGCACTAAATCTGTGCGAAGCTCCGGTGTATACTGTTGCAAAGACGACTGTCTTTATTCTTGGCCATGCAATAACAATCTTCTCTTTTGCTTTCACTTGATAGGAATAATGTTCTCAACATGTCTGTGCAGTCGCTGCTTTGTGAAAGAATTGCTGTTGCCGAAGAACTGATCAAGAGAGCGGAAGCCCTTTCCAAGTCCCAGAAAAGGAGAATAGAAGGTGGGGCAAAACTATGTGGCAAACTAAAGGCTGAGCTAAACTTCTTACACAAGGTGGAGGCAGGGAAGGTGGCCATTAAGGAATCCCATCTGCAGAGTACAAACCTTACCCATCTCCAAGCCATTATTCAGTCAGCAGAGAACCTGGAGGATGTTGTCAGTGTCCTCCATGTCTTTGCTTATGAGGACAGGTTTGGAGACAAACAGACACTGGTGGTAGATGTTGTTGCAAACGGGGGTCACACGTGGGTGAAGGCCATCGGTCGGAAGGCTGAGGCCCTGCATAACATCTGGCTGGGGAGAGGCCAGTACGGTGACAAAAGCGTCATTGAGCAGGCAGAGGACTTCCTGCAAGCAAGTCGTCAGCAACCAGTGGAGTACAGCAATCCCCACATAATCTTTGCGTTCTACAACAGCGTGTCCAGTCCTATGGCAGAGAGACTCAAGGAGATGGGAATATCTGTGCGAGGAGACATTGTTGCTGTGAACTCATTGGCGGAGCCATCTACAGAAAGCAAGCACCTTAGTGCCAGTGAATCAGATGAAGAAGGCCCTGAACTCCTGCAGGTGACCAGAGTAGACCGGGAGAATTTAGTGGCCAGCATTGCTTTTCCTACCCAGATCAAAGTAAATGTGTGCAATAGAGTTAACTTGGACATCACTACCTTAATAACCTATGTCTCTGCTCTGAGCTATGGTGGCTGCTACTTCATCTTCAAAGAAAAAGTGCTGACAGAGCAAGCGGCTCAAGAAAGGAGGGAGAGAGTCCTGCCTCAGCTGGAGGAGTTCATGGAGGGGAAAGAGCTCTTTGCCTGTGAATCTGCTGTCAGAGATTTTCAGTCCATCTTGGAAACGCTGGGAGGACCTGGGGAGAAAGAGCGAGCTGCGTTGCTTGTTAAAAGAATTAATGTGGTGCCAGATCAGCCGTCTGACCGTGCCTTAGGACTAGTGGCTAGTTCAAAAATCAACAGCCGTTCTCTAACCATTTTTGGGACAGGAGACACTTTAAAAGCCATCACCATGACCGCAAATAGTGGTTTTGTGAGGGCAGCTGCTAACCAAGGTGTCAGGTTCAGTGTTTTTGTCCATCAGCCACGAGCGTTGACAGAAAGCAAAGAATCTGTTGCCACACCTTTACCAAAGAGCTGTCCACCTGATAATGGACTATAAGTCATTAAATGAGTTAGTCATTGAAATATTGCAGGTGCTGCAGTGGAGGCATTTGGAGAAACAGAAGAATTGTAACAATACACTTTTGGGTGTGTATCAGTGAAAACAGTAACTGTAGTAGTGGAAGGGCTCCTCAAGGGATTTGTGGTATCTTTACTCAATCCTTGGGGTTTTTTTGTTCAGCTGACCATTAATTTATTCACTAAGGTAATAAGATTTCAGTGAAAATTGTGAACTGGCTTACAGTATGTTAATTGTATCCATCCCTATTAAAAAGTTCAGTTAAAGCACAGTTGCTGTGGTTCCCTTGTCATTTTTGTCCTCTTCAGAGAGATTAAATTCAGCACCTTAGATGGACTTCAGTCTTGACTTCTGTGGAACTTAAATCTTTCTTTCACCTATCCTATTCAACTGAATTCTTTGTTGCTTCAGAGGTACCTTGTGTAGAGACCTATGCCTTTTTGGGTGTTTCGTAAAGGCTTGACTAGTAGCCATAAATAGAAACCAACTTAAGCATTCCTTCTTTTACTGAAAGGAACCTCTGTATGTGTACTGTGTTAGACTGAATTGGGCAACAGCTTTGAAATTCCTGGAAAAATCAGTTGAAATTGGAGCTTATTGGCACTAATATGTTGTAACTCTTGGGCCAAACTGGACAGCCAGTGGTAGCAGACAAAGGAGGCAAATCTGCTGCCCTTTTCTTGTAGCCTTTTCCCAAGTGCGAAGTCTTGCTGGGTGCAAAACCTAGCTTGAGGCTTCAGATAACAGAATCCTCCTAAACTGAGCCTGCACCCAGGTAGTTCTTGATACTAGCAAGCTCTCTGCTGAGGACTCACGGTGAACTAGAATTTGGCTCTGTTGCTTGTGGATTACCTGAAATGAAGCCTCACTGAGGTCCTTTAGTGTTAGCATGGTGGAGGAGGAGGTTTGTGGGGTAGGTTGTTAATTGCTAGTTTGCCCTATATTAGAGAGAAGCTTTTTCACTGGTGGTGTACTTGCTGGTTTTACTCAAAGTGTAGAATAAACAACAGGTGGGGGTTTTTTTGTTTGTTTTGTTGGTTTTTTTTTTTTTTTCTCAGGAGAGAGTTGCTGTTTTAGAAGTGTTTCTAATGTTTTTCCGTATGCTGTAATAACAGCACTTGCTGTTTGGTGTTAATTTGCATCAGGTTCCTAGTGGAAAATTTTGAGATGTCAGAGTGAACCTCTTGGCCCTGAGCTACAGATTTTATCAGGCCAGTGAAAGAGATACCCACTGAATATTTTATAGGCTGTTGTTCAACAAGATAGCATTATTATGCAGCTTATAGTTCAGGCAAAGAACATTCCCTTGCCTCTTGCCACTCCACTCTAGATTTCTTCCTACAGTACAAAGTAGGTGCAGCGCTGCCCTTCGCCATAATCTCTACCTATTTCTTTCTGTCTCCAGTACTCTGGTATACTCCAGCACTGGTGTAAAGATACTGGCATGCCAGCAAAACCACTCTGCATGCCTCTTCCAGCTGAGTAAGCCTAACTCCAAGGAGCAAAAGCGTGCTTTTTGTCGGTATGACTCTTGCTCTGCTCTGTTCTTATTATGCCTGTAGAGTAACCTGTTAGTTGTCAGCAGGATCCACATGCTGCATATCTTTACCTGTAACTTTTAACAATGCAGAGGGCAGTCTTCTCTTCACCTGCCCCTTGTTTCTGCTGATCACTGAGGTAGTTCATGGGGTTTAGTTAAGATGGGTGGAACTGGATTTTGGTTTTTGCTGCTCCAAGTCTTCTACCTGCCAGTTTCACACGTCTCCCTTGATGAGTTGTTCTAACAGAACATCTAGCTTGTTCCTACAGTCTAACGCTGTGTAACAAAGCCTCATGGCAGGATACATCCCTCACTGTATCCATTAATTTTCTTGACAGTTCTTCTGAAGGGAAAGGAGGACTAACGCAAGGAAACGATATAAATAATATACTGGCTGTGCTGCAGAAATGCAAGTCTGCCTTAGTAGTTAACAGCGCAAGCTTCATCATAGAGGAGCTTAGGGAGATAGTGCTTTGTCATGGTATGATGGATTTACCAGATCACAACCACAGATATTTGTGAAATGTTACAGTGCTATAAACAGCTGGAAGGAAAGCTGCCTTTCATTTCTGCCATGAGAGGTCTTACTCTGGACACCTGTGTGATGTCTTTGCTCTGCAGTAGGTGTGGGAGTAGAGGTGGGAGAGGCCCATCTGTGGAGAATAAGAATGAACCGTGTGTCTCAAAACTGTGTTTCTGTTTGGTATCAGAAGTCCTGAAAGAAGGTACAAGAAACCTCCTAGTGAGTAATTTATGAACAAACAACCTGGGAGAGAGGGGTTCTCTTTGTTTGCAACTCAGAGCTTTAAAAGCTGAGGTCCCAACAGACAGCTTACTATTTATCACTGATTAATCTGTTTTACAGTCTTGCAGGATACTTAAAGCTAAGTGCATGGTAACAGTGCACTTATGCATGGTAATTCATTATGGCTTTTTAAGAACTAATCCTTTGTATTTAAGTTACTTTTAATTTGCTTGCAGCCTTTCTACCCTGATGAGGGTTTTGAATGAGTAAATGGGAGAGAGCTGCTTCATTTCACTTCTTGCTGTAAGAAGTGGGTTTCCATCATTTCCCTTGCTGTATCCCATTAAGTACTCTTGAGTATCCTCTTGGGCACGCTCTAAAGAGGTTTCTCCAAACCACGGATGAGAGGGCATGAGTGACCCGCACTCTGACATGGTAGGTGACTCAGAGAAAGTAGCGAAGAGCAAGTAACCTCTGTATTGCCTAGATTAGAAGTGGGTGAGCTCCATTTGCTGTATTTTTTCACTCCTGCTGCTGCAGAGCTAGCTAGCTGACTTGTTTTGTAGTGATAGTTTTGTATGAACATTAAATGCAACTCCATTTAAAAGCCTCTGTATCGGGAGCCATCGTGTGGTGATTTTCTTCATTACCAGTCATTTTTGCCCAACACAGTATTTGTTACTGAATCCATTTTCTCTCTCTTACCAATTCCTACCAATCATATGAGCAATATTTTAGGAATACGAAACTCTAGAAATTATTTGTGCGCTACTGTGCGACTTCAGGGTTTTTTATTGTTCTTTTGTGTCTCCCTGTTGCATGGTGCAATAAAAAGCTCAGAATGTGGGTGTTCCGGGTTTGTTTGTTTGTTTGTTGGGGGTTTTTTAAAGCTGTTTTTACCTTCAGTGATTTTCTGGCTTATTGGTCAAACAAAAGTGCAATGCTGGCAGACAGTAAGAATTGTTTTATAAGATGAAACCTGAAACTGAATGATGGCTTGGAACCAAAAAGAGTTTTGATTGTAATATTTGGTGGCTTTTATATTGCCTTCCAAGATATTGGTGATCTACATATATAAACCAGTGTTCTGGTTTAGTGCATTTAGCTAGCTTCTACTTAATTTTACAAATGGGGGATTAAATGTTGGACTTCCCTTATTTATGACTTTACAACTGAGTAATTAGAAGATACCAAATTATGTCTGAAATTAAGTTGAAAAAAGTGGAAATCCAGGACTGCTTATCCTTTCTTCCAATATCACACAACTGCTTTGTCTACACTGTACCAGGCACTTGAGGATATGAAGACATCTCACTTGCTGCAATGGTTTTTGTTTGGTTATTTTTTTAATGAAATTTTTCAGCATTAAGTTCCTTGGCAAAGATGGATTCCTAAACTGTTTTGGAGAACTTTGTTCTTCTGGCACTTTTAATTTATTTTGCATTATCTCTGTATGGTTCCATAGTCTCCGAGGAGAGCCAGCATCTCTGTTCTGTGCAGCACTCAGCCTGCTCTCTTTGCTCCAACAGTAAGAATACCAAACAAGGAATGCTGTGATCGATGCCAGGCAGTAGAAAGCACTTGGATATTATATGAGAAATAAATAAGTAAGTTAAGTTGTTAATACATTCATGTTTCTAATTTGTCTTCTACGGTTTTGTCAAAAGCAAACTTATTTTTGGATACAGCTATGTATGTTCTTTACTTACTGTTGTTCTGGCTGACAAAATTTGCAGATAAATCACTTGTCATTGTACCTGCAAGCCATGAAAACACTCAGAGGTGGTTTTGTATGTTGCAGCCACAGCTGTGTAAAAGTTTTATTCTTTGGGAGGTTAATGGGCTAAATAGTGTTTTGTGTTTCAAACTGTTCCCCTCCTCTTAAGTCCAGAAGACTTAAAGCAGTCTGCTGAAGTCTTCTGGAGCCTGTCTGAAAATACTTTCACAACCCTGTTCCTCGTTCCTGCAAACTGAACGTAGATTTGGTCACAACAGTAATAAAACAAGAAAACAGAAGCATCAGTTGTTTGAAGTAAGTTTGAGAAGAGACCTAGAAAAAAATACCCTAAAGTATTTTTTGTTAAAGTGGAGCAAGGAAGGGATTTACAATAATGACAAAGCATGTAGTTGCAATGACATTCTTTATTTCAGGTTATTATGCAAGCAAAACAGCACAGGTCACCTGTTACTAATTAACCTTGTAAAGTAAGCAAGAATTAGATGGCGTTCTTGAACTGAAGGCCATGGTTACAGTTTTCCTGCAAGCTGTAGTTTTGGAAACTGCTCTGCCATCCAGCTTGCTGCAGGCACTGCATGTATGTGAAATCAAACTTTTGTGGTGAAATCAACTCTGTAGGTACGTGTGGCTGTTGCTTTTCCATCAAAATTTAATGTTGCAGTTTATTCTAGAGTAAAAACAAAGAGAGTGAATGTAAAACTATTACACTGAGTGACAGAACTGCTTGGAATTGCAACTTAGGGGCTTTGTGAATTGTTTCCTAGGAACACCATGGAAATTAAGATGGTTCCTACATAAACTATTGTAAAGAACAAGAAAACAAAAAAAAAACCCTCCTCAAGCCTTCATTGTTCAGAAGATCCTTCTGTCCATTTAAAAGATCCTCACTTAAAATGTCTTACGTAAGACATTCCTCTCTTAAAAAAAAAAAAAAGGAAAAAAAAAAAACAAAAAAAACCCCCAAAACCAAACAACAACAAAAAAAACTCCAAAAGGTTTAACAACATCTGATAATGAAGCTGTATCCTTTTATTCATTAATGAGGCTGAGTGCATGATAAAGCAGCTCACTGTGCTAGTGAGAAACATGGCGATACAGGGCACAGAAGCTTACACTGCAGTGTAGGTACCAGAATCCAGGGACTAGAGGAATGAGTAGCGTGAGTGCTTGATAGTATTTTTTTGCTGAGGTTTATCACATCCATTTACTGAAGCATTTGAGGTCTAAACACTGCTCTGGTGGTAACAGTAGTGAAGGTGATAGTTTATAGTGAGCTCAGGAAATTCTACCGTAGCGCTTCCTTGTTATGTTGGTGGTATGGTGCTGACTAATTTCAGGGCTTGCTCCATTTTCTGAAATCACACTGGACATGATATTATAATTTCCAGTTTTCCTAGCACAGACATAGTCCTAAATGCCATTGAAGTAAGTGGGAGAAACAAAGCAAAAACATTTCGAAGGAAATGTTTTCAAGGGAAAACGCTCTCAAAAGATGAGGCAGCTGATGTGAACAAGAGTAAAGGAATACGGAAGGTTAAGTCAGTGTCAGATTGTCTTGCTAGCCAGATTAGAACTATGGCAGGAGTTGGTGAGGATGGCAGGAAAGTAATTCTGTGGTATATTCCCTTACATGCTCTGTGCCCTGCTGTGAGCTCTGGAGAAGCTGCTGATAGCTTTAAGGGGCAAAAGATAGAGCCTTCAAATATAACACTGTTAAAGATGAGATCTTTGGGTGATGTATCACACAACCTCCTTGCAGGTGAGAGCTCCCTATGGATGGATGATATGACATGACAGACCCTCTGCTGGTTTGCAGTCACTGAATTGCTGACTCCTCTTCAGGTTTTTCTTCTGTAGGGAATAATTTGGCCCATCTTTATGGAGATGAGGTTCACCAGAGTGAAATGTCACTCAGGCAGACCACAGGCCTTCATAACAATGAAACTCCACCATATAAATCTGGTTTTGGTTTTGTGTTGGTTTTTTTTTTCCCCCACATTAAGAATGTGCATTATAAGCCAGCATTAACTAAATCCACAAGAGAAACCTCTTTCATGGAGAGGGGAGGTGCGACCTCCTTACTTCACATACAGCTGTAAAATGCACTCATCCATAACAACACAATTTGTCTTAAGGAATCTCACCTTCCTCTCCATTACTAGCAATCTATTTATGTTTTTGGAAGGAGGAGAGGAGCAGAAGGTGGCTAGATCTCTAGCATGCCAGATACGCTGCTGGAAATAGACTCCAAGGAAAAGCAGTATTTTTTACATCTTGTCCCATTAGTGCAGGAAAGGTAAGAGTGCTGGAGTAACAAAACTGAGATAACAATAACATGGACAATCAAAGACAAAATGGGTCTTACCAGATATTTCAGTGGTTGACTCCTGGGTTGTTTTCTTTGCTTGGCTCCACACTCGGCTTAGGGGTAGATTCAGTACTTGGCTCTCCGCTCAGCTCCCAAGTGGCCTGTTCGCCTTCTTGCACTCCGGTGTTCCCAACTTGCTCCATGCCTTCCTCCTTGTACGGGTCTCTGCTGTAGTCCAGGGGAAGGTCTGTGCTTGGTTGCATGCTGGGATCTCTACTTTGCTCCACACTCGTTGCCTCAAGCACAGGGGTAACAGGGGTACCTACAAATAAAATGAAAGGAATTTACATGGATGAGGAGGATGGTTTGAAAAGCCAAGTTACTTCTAGGGGTATCTAAACATGTACATAGTTGCTTTTATGGATCAGAGAGCCCAAGTAGGATTTTGAGGAGGGAAAAAAAATAAATCTGGGAATAAGTACACTCTGGAACATGAATCTTATTTCAAATTGACAAAGATTGATTTGCCAATATGTTTTGGACTCACCTTGTGCCTTTAGCAGATCGACCAGAATCAGAGCCAGCAGTGCTGAAACGATTGTAATCTTTTTCAGCATGGTTAGCTAAATGCCACATCAAGCACGAGCGTTTGGAGCGAAACTTGAAGTACGTAGCGGACAGAAAGCCCTGGGTATTTAAAGGCAAGCTCATACCTCTGCATGCTTTGGCATCTTCCTGAAAATAACAGGTTGCAAAAACAACATCCAAATTACATTCTCAAAATGAATTTAGGACCCGTCAGAGACTGTAATCTGTCAGTTCCTGCCCCTTGCTACAGGGTGAGATAACCTTTACCACAAGCAGTAAAGGACATTGGGGGCAGAGAGGTGGGGCAGTGGTGGCCCCAGACTGCAGTAGCACCGACAGTGGTGTCACTGCGTGCCTCTGGCAATGCTGGTTCCTCAAGGCAATTGATCCTGTTGGTTTTGAATGAGGATCTTCAAAAATCCTTTGATATGACACTTGACAAATTGAACGTGCCTCATGATAACAGGTGAAAGGTGAAATGTGACTAAAAAATGTGCAGCTGGCTTCTGTGTTGTGGGGAAATAATAATAGTGTGACAGAACTGTGATGTTTTGGTGAAGGCTGGATTGGGAAGCATTTCATTGGGAAGCCTTCCTTTTTCATTGTTGAAAACTTGTGTGTTTGTGCATGTGTGTATCTAGCCTGTGATATCTCAGGCAGTATCTCAACCCCAAAGTGATGCATTTGAAAGGCTTGGACAGAACCAGACAAATCTCCAGAGGGGAGCCAGCTCCTTTGTGTGGTTTAATCAGCAAAGCACAATCGTTGTTCTAAGGGCCATTTCTGATGCAGAAAAGATGCTCTGTTTGCATGGATGCCGTTCCCCATGACCTTCCCCATCACCGCTCACCACTAACCAGGGAAGTGGGTCATGGCAACGCACTTGGAGGTTGTGGCGAATGTAACGAGGTTAGTTATGTTTCGGGGTCCGTCGGGGGAGCAGTGGACCTCAGGTCTGTGTGGTCAACTCTCTGTGATGCAGATAGAGAACTGTGGGCCTGGTTCTGTATATTACATTCGTATGAGTGAGTGGTGTAATTGCTATAACTAGCAATTCTGCAATAATTAGCAAATTAGATTAATGTCAAATCAACGTAAAGGAATTCAGAATCTGGCGTGCTAAGATTTTTTTTTTTCCCCTCTCATTTCCCTGATTTCACTTGTTTAATATTGCATCAACTTAGTTTTTCAGCACAGTGTTTCTTTCAAGTTGCTTCTACCTCTAGGGTTTGCCTGAGGCATTATTCTTCTAATCAAGCTTTTTCTGGTGCAACAGGAGGATTTTATTTTTTTCTTGAAGTGAAAAAGAAAACCTGATGCCCTACAGATGAACACCTACAGATACGTGGCTGCTGCAGTAGATTTCTCCTGTGTTAGTAGTTTCAATTGAAGGTTGATGTGTAACATCTTTTTTTCAAATGTGAATGGAAGAATTTGTCACTGACTCATCTATAAGAGGTAACAGCATGATGCACGGGTCAGAAATCTGCAGATAACTATCTGCAATAAGCAAGATTCCTCAGTATAGACTAAGACTGTCATTCTTGAAAATGTTTTTCTAACACACAGTTGTTTTCATGAGGTGGTGGACCTGCTATTTGTGAAGGAAGAGCAAACATATGCTGCAGATTCTGTTACTCCTACTGAGTTATTACTGTACAAGGAAAGACGAATTGTCATGTTACTCCCTCAGTGGATCTCAAATTTGTTTCTAAGGTCTTTATTTTCCCTTCTCACAAGGCTCACTGAGCAGAGTTGCCCATCTTGCTCTTCCCAGATCTCTTCTGCTTGTTTCATTGTTACAGCTTCTAATAAATTGGAAGCAGTGAATTTAAACATTTTAAGGCAGGGTTGCAGGTTAGTTGTTTGTCTGGACACAAAGTTAGATTCACTGGTTTTTCACTGCTGCCAGTCATATTGTTAAGAGTTGTTCAGGAGAAATCTCAAAAAGTAGTAATCAAGGGATAAATTTTGAGTAGGAGTTGTTCTTACTGTTTAGGGTTTTGGTGTTTGTTCTTTTTTTTCTAAATTTGGAAAGAGCCTGTCACTATTCAACATCTTCGGTGATCTGAAAGTAAATACAGTTAACATTGCTGAAAGAATCAACAAATGAGATGAGATTCCTGACGAATAAATAATGGTGAGGACAGAGGTGTGTTACAGGTTTATATATAACATTTTTTTCAATAGACCCCAGCCAACAAGGCAAGTTACGTCTACAGGATGAAGAAATAAAAGCCATACTTAAGCAATGGAGGCTCCATCCTGGAAAAGTCTTTCTCCAACTGTTTCCTTCCCCAAATTCTAGAACGTGGCCCTCAGTCCAAATATTAACATCCATTATAGAATATAACCAAGATAGAGAGAGTGAAGAAATAAACCATAAATGTTTATTGCTCGAAAAAATCCCTCCCTATGAAGGGAGAAATCCTTTCAGATGCCCAGTCTTTATTTTATCAAAAAGAAGGATACAGGAGTGATTTACAGTTTGTAGTTACACAGGGGAAAAAAAAATGCTAGGTCCTAACGCAGTCATCAGTGGCATGGACAGAGGCATAACCAGAGACTGTGGCTTGATGCCAAAACAAAATTAATGATTTAGGTACCAATCACTGGACTTACTCTGAGGGAACTGAGTGGTATTTAAAACCTGAGGGATTAAAAAAACCCCTAGGTATGATTATCCAGTGGTTCCTCTTAGCCTTGTGGTCTCTTGAATCTCAATTGTCCAGATTATGGATTGATATTGGCCTCCTAGGGAGAAGCAAATAAGACTTTAATACTATGGACGTGGATCACCACCTTCCTCTGTGGGGTGGTGGAAGATGTTTGGTCTCACTGTTAAAATGCAGAAGGTTACAGTATACGAGGCACATTTGTACAAACTGTTCATACACTATGTTCGGCTCACTTGTGTGTAGAAGATGGAAAGCTGTGCAAGTATCCACAGAGCATCTTTAGTCAGGAGAATAAAAGTGAACTCTGCCTTAACTGATTTAGAGTTTTGAAGGATACCTGATAGAAACGTGGTAGTGACTGAAGCTGTTTGCTAATCCCTGGAGCAGGATAGGTTGTGATGATACTGCCTTATACCATCTCTGTGAAGGGACAACTTCACTCATTCTCTGTACCCATTCGGTCCAGGTGCTGTGATTTGAGACTGAGACTGGCACCTGGAACTCCAGTAGGCGTGAGACAAGCAATTCCTCCTTCTTACACTTCTGTGGCTGTGCAATGGCTGGAGGTGAAAACTTATTTTGCATTTTAACAGTCCAGTGCAAGTATTTCAAAGGTGTGCTGTGCAGGCAGGCACAATGCTAAGAGGTTTTGACAGCAAGTAATGGTAACTGAAGCAAGTTGTGGTATGTAGCCTCCCTTCCCCCTCACCTCCAAATTGGGAAAGTAGTGCAGGGTATTTATTAAAAGGATTTTCATGTACTAAGAACATTGTGAACAAATGATACTAAAATAATTTTTTAAAATGTATTTATTTTCTTCCCCAACTAATGTTTTTTGTATTTCTTTCACCTGAAAGCAAGCCAGGGCCATGAAATGAAGCTCAGTGGAGCTAGGATCAAAGTGAGGGACGTTATTTGTCAGATGGTGGAGGAACTAGTTGTCAGAAGTTTACACAGGCCTAAGAGAAGACTGCATATAAAAGTAAAACTGAGGGTAACATGGAAGCAACATCCAGCCCAAGAGATCCTCAGATGAAAAATAGGACCATAGGATAATTCAGCTTGGAATGGATCTCAGGAGGTCTCTAGTCCAACATCCTGATGAAAGCAGGGTCACCTAGCTCATACCAGTTTGCTCAGAGCTTTATTCAGTCTAGTTTTGGAAGCCTCCAAGGACAGAGCCTGCATAACCTCTCTGGGCAACCTGCTCCAATGCTTGACAGTCCTCATGGTGAAAAAGTGTTTCCTTACATTCAGTCTGAACTTCCCTTGTTTCAACTTAGGCCTGTTGTCTCTCGTCCTCCCGTTGGGTACCACTGTCAAGCCTGGCTTTTGATAACCTTCATAAATAGCTGGAAAGTGAGGGAGTATTAGTTGGAGGCTGACATATTACATGTGTTTATATGCATATAATATAAAGATTTCTTCTGAATTCTTACTTTTCTCTGGGCATCAGCTTATGGCCACCTTTGCAAACAGGGCACTAGGCTAGGTGGATCCTTGGTCAGACTGGGTTACGTTAAACATATTGACAAGTACCCTTTGTTGGACTAGTGTAGGAGGGAAAGATGTCGATCCTAATTTGGGTATCTGAAACAGCTGCAGAACACTTAAAACCAAATGTAGCTGGTTATTTTCATTGCTGTTTGAACAATAACCAAATTCTTATACTGTTGTGTTTTGGGTTTTTTTTAAGGTGTTGCAGAATACTTTTCAGGTAGAATAATTTTTAGTATTGCGATCTTACCAAAGGAGGTCATTTGGGAAATTGTTTAATTTACACAAGTAGACTCAGTGCTAAAGACCTGTGAGATTAGATTGCACAACATGAGACAGAAACTACTGGTTTAAAAACAAGCAATTTTTTTGTTAGCAGCAAGGACCAGATTTTCTGGAAAGGTGAAGGATGCTAAGACTATTTCATTCTTTTCTTGTGAGTTGAATGTTGTAAGTGCCCTAGGGCATCTTGTGTCAGATATAACTATTTATGTTTTGGGAAAAGGATCTGTGGTAGTGTCCCTTCAGGTACTTTATTTGTATTTGCAAAAAGTTTTCTTCTTTTTCATGGAGATTAGCTTGGGAGAAAAGGAAAGTCAAAGATTCTGTTTCTTCAGAGTCAAATTCCACAGAAGAGTTTTATGGACTGTACTTAGTGCTTAACGTTCCAGCAAGCTTCATGGAGCTACATTTTTTTTTTTGTTTTGGTTTCTCAATAAGGCAAATCTTGTCCTTTTCTGGAGAATTTGGGAAAAAATATAAAGTCAGGATCTTTTGTGTATAGATAAGGATAGGCTGAGTTACATATCAGAAACTCTAAATATAACTGTTTGAAATAATGTTTTGTGATTCAGGCCAGGCTTTCAGCACTACTTGGGACTCAGCCACTTTTTTCCCCAGAAGTCCAATGTAGTTTATAAAGGTGAATAAGTTTTTATCACTTCACTTGGGATACTGAGGCACAGACAAGACTACAAGATTGAATGAATGATAACCTGCTACCTCTCAGGGATGTCTCGAGATAAAGTATTTATCTCAATTTTTCCAGAGATGGTGGGTGGGGGGTGCCCATGAAGAAGAGGTGAAGGAGGTCATGAGAGAGAAAGATGTTATGGAAAGTTAAGATACTTCTGGTAGGTCAGAAGGAATTGGTGTTTTGGGTATGTGTTCTTTGTAGGCCATGTCTACAGTTCAATGTAGAGTAACTCAGGAGTGGTAAAGTTGAAACAGGTCCTGCTATCCTCACTTGAGCTCTGCGCAAAGTTGAGGTCCACTTTTATCACAGGGATGGTAAAGAAGCCATGTAGTAAGCTGTTACTGGATAATTTGCCCACAGAGAGCCCTTCTTTCTAGCTGTCATTAATGAGGTGTTTGGGAAGGCCCAAACCCCATGTTTGTTTCTGATTGTTGTAGGCATTATTTGGGTTGTCTCATTCGCTCCAATAGCATTAAGTGTTTTTAGAATCCTGTTACATTTTTGGCCTTATTAAAATCTGATGACAGTGATTTCCATGAGCTAATGATGGGAAAATGAATGAAATGGTTGAGAAATTAACCCATCATGCATGGCCAATAGCAAGGTGGAGAGTTGTTCTTTGTAGAAAAGCTGTCAGAAGTCACCTGTTTCATGTGTCTTCATTTCTAAAGACATTTCAGAGCTGGCTTTGATGTTTGACTGGCTAAATCAACCCAGAGGTCCACTGTGTAAGGAGAATATCCAACTGCTCAAGTAAGGCATCTTTAAGCCGCTTCAAGTGTAGAAGAGAATGATCTGATTCTGTTTTACTTGAATGATCTGATTCTGTTTTACTTAAATGGTCATCTCCTAGGAGTGGTTCATGCAACTTCCAAAGAGAATTGTGTGCTATCTATTTAACAACCAGGTTAACTAACACCTAGTCATTAGGTAATGTAACCTAATGTAACGCTATTAGATGAATGTAATGAAAATACTGCAGATAAATAAGAGGCAGCTCCTCTAAAGCTGTAAGGACAGAGAAGATTGTTTATACCTTGCCTTTTCTGCTCAGTCTTTCAGTTTATAAGAACGCGGTAAGCTGGGAGCAGTATGAAGCTGTGTAGCCCTTGATTCCTCTGTAGAAAGCTTCCACATTGCTTAAGAAATTCACTTCGAATTTCTGTTAATTGTACCAACTGAAGGAATTAAGAGAAGTAGAAGACCGAGCACATGTTTCTTTACTTTTCCTGCCCTTTGTTGGGGAGTACTCTAATTTTGGCTATGTAAATTTGAATTCTTACATCTGAACTGATATAAAAACCTTTACAGAAGCTCCTATTTAATTTTGAGAGGTGTAATTTGATGCAGTTTAAATCGTATTGGGTTGCGACTTCCATGGATTGAACCTGGGTAAAATAATATAAGATCATTCAACCAGTTTAACTAACAAAACAGAGATGCCACCCAAAAAGACAGTCTCGATTCCCTCTCCCCTTCTGCTCTGTGCCCCTGTGCTTTCATTTGTGTTACCAGTGGTGCTCAACTGCTTTCTGGGGAGCTGATTCAACTTGCTGATGTGGCAGAAAACTTTCTTTTCCTGCTAGACTGAAGAATTAAAACACCTCAGTAGAAGTCAGATGAGCACTGGAGCCTCAGCAGGGAAGCATGGGAGCACATGGCTGAGCACAGCCATGTCAGTGGCAGTGAGCCGCTTGGTCACCTCAGCTGATCTCATCTGGTTACTCCATAACTCACTGGAAAGATATAAATTGAAATGGTGGGTTGTACTTACTCTTTTCTTTGTCTGTGTAAGGGTAAATTGGCAGTAGTTAGTCCACATGGAGCTGATGGTGGCAGTTTTAGGCCAGACACAATAGTGCTGTCTCAGAAGAGCCCCTGTGCAGGTTCTGGCACTAGTGGGCTTGGCAGCACCAGGCAGAGCTGTGGATTGCAGGGTTACAGCTCAGAAGTGCGCTCGGAGCTTCCCTTTAGTGGAAACTCTCGTGTCACCCAGCCTTGTCCATAGTTACCGACAGTGCCAGGGACTGGCATCGGGGAACAGGCAGGAAAGTATGAGCCAGCAAAGCAGATGTGCAGTTTGCAGTGGCATTCTGCTGGGGAAAGGCAGACAAATGGGATTAGCTGATGCATCGATTTGGTAGTGTGTTTAGTGGGAGATGCAGGCTTGGGTATTTTTCCTGCTTTTATCAACACGATAATTTGTATGCTCTACTTTGTATTCTTGTTCCACATCCTTTCATGTCCCAACAACATCATGTTCTTTCTGCCTTTCCTTTCTGTGTCTGTTTTTCCTGTCACTGTTTTCTAAACGCATGTTTGTCACTGTTCCATAAGACAGCTTTAGTCTCCCTTCCACGGAGAGTCATCTGAAAGAAGTCAGGAGGGAAGGAGCTCGCCTGAACTTTGCCAGGATGGAGTGGATAGAAGTATTTTCTTATCTGTAAAACTTCAGGCTCTCAGCTTTCTGCCAGAGGGCAAAAATGCTTACTCAGAGATAATGTGACCCTACTCAACCATTGAGATCTTTGGCTTACCAAGCAGCATATTTGACCCCGTAATGTCACAGCTTCCCACTGCCTTTGGGAGCTTTTCTGAAATGGAGTGCTTCATGTAGTGAAGGATCTATGGAAAAAAACAAGTGCCATAGCAGCACAGATACCAGAGCTCGCCTGCTCTGTAAAGGGTGTTCACTGTAGTATCCTAATTCTAGCAGGTTCTGAGAAAATGGGAGAGTGCTTAGCAGAGGCACCTCAGCTCTTCTGCAGGAGCCATGGAGAACATGTCTCAGTCGAACGTGGAAGATGCAACACAAAATGATTTTATTATTTTCTTCTGTCACTTTTTCAAAATGTTTCAAGATTCTGTAGCTCCCCATATAATTTTTAAGCTTTTGTATGACACACCAAGTGCTGGCAATATTAATACAACACAGCAACATTACCTGCAAGAATATCACTTCTGCTCATGAGAGGAACAAACAGAAATGTTGCTCAGAAATACACTGTATGCTTTAAAATGGTTTGTGAGTAGCATAACAAAGTCATAGATGTCGTGTACAGGAGGATCTTTCTTGTATCAGGGAAGCGTGCTCTATTACGAATTGTTTTCCCTTTTTTAGGAATCAGTATTACTAAAGCTAAAGGAAGCCATGTTATCAACTTCAATAAAAGCAGCTGTGAGGAGTGCCAGAGCTCATATTTTCTGCCTTTTTTAATCTTATGTGAGCAAAGTCGTCATCTTCCTCTCCTTCTAGAATGGTCCTCTTGAGGTAAATATCACACCAGTAAATTGGGTTCATCCAGCATTTTTGGTTCTCCATGAATACCTTTTTGGTACGTGCCTTTGCTCCAACTTCATAACTTCATTGTTGGTATCACTCTTGATAAGTTTTCCATATCAACAGCCCTTGAGCACAGCAGCTGTTGGATCAAGCAAGAGCTTTCTTTAGCATCTTCATTATTCTCTTAGATGTGGGCTTGGATATCCATGGATCCTGCTCAGTTTGCAGTTACGGTATGTGCTGTATATCTTTGTGAATGCAGGACTGGATGTTTAACCAGTTAAAGGGATAGCTTTCACATATTCAACACGTGTTTTGTGAAACCTTGTTAATCCATAGTGAGCCCGTTGGAAGAACAGGGTTACTTTAAACCTTTGCCACTCTCAGCATATGAGTAAGAGACCTTCTCATCAGGATGTTCTTGTAAGATGCAGGTCATCCATCTTCTAATCACTGCCCTGATTTGTACTATATTTCAAGAAAGGCTTTTTTATTTGGGGAGATGAGGGATGTTTCAGTAAAGAAGTCATTGATCATCTTTTTTGGGATGTTTACCAAAAAGGCCATGCTAAGGTCTCAACACTGTACAGAACCTATTATTGGCTATCTCTTTCACGCTGTCTTTGGTTGTATAGTCAGAAGGTTTTCAATGGGATTGCTGTTGCTTGTTCCTGCCTTAAATGTAGGTATTAGTTGAGTCAGTCTTGATTCTTTAAATGCTTCTGTTACTATTTGTCTACCATCAGTAGAGAGGTGGGTTGTAGAGCTGATAAATTTCACTCCCTCTTATCTGACTTCCCTTTGGGATTAAGAAGTTTTAAAATTTTTGTGGAGCCAGTTGAGTTTTTTGGGTGCAATACTTTCCTGCTGGAAAATATTAATTTGCCAGGACTGAAACATTCAACGTTGCTGTGTTAGTGTGTCAAAACATTTGACAGAAACCAGGGAGAGAGGCTGGGCAGTCCGCGTGGTTTCCTGCCAGCTCGCACCCCGATGCCTCCCTGGAAGAGCCTTTCTGCCTAAGCACTCAGGCAGCCCACTGCTGACTTACAGCCTCCCTAGACCAGCTCCCTCCGTTCCCGATTGTCCTGGTAAATCACGGGGCTGAAAAGTCTGTCTTGCGAGAAGGGACTAGAAGAGGTTGGCTTGTTCAGCCTGACAAACACGAGGCAGGAGGTGACCTGTTTTGCCACTCATGAACACGTCAGGAGGGTAAACGCTGCAGCTGAAGAGCTGTTTTAGGTGTTGGCACAGGGATAAAAAGCTTTACGTACATTCAGACTGGAAAAGGGAAAAGGAGGACAATTTTGCAAAAGCCTTCAGTGGGGAATAGTGAACTAAAAGAACAAATGTTTTTTTAAGATGAGACTTGATAGGTGTATGAAAGGGATTATGTGATCTGATGGGGATAACTGGGGGCTGGATGCAGTGATCCAAAATACCTCTTCTGACTTCTCCCCTTCCCCCGAGACAGAGCAAGCTGGGCAAAAATTAATATTTTAGAATTTCTTCCTCTTGTAATTTTTACTACTTAGGTCCTGTCTTCAGATGATTTCCCTTTCTCCTCATTCTGCCCACAGAGGAAGAGAAATGGAGTTTTCACAGAGGCAGGATTACATTTTACAGCCTGATCTAAACTCCAGTGACATCGAGAAGGGTCTGTCTCTCTCTAGGCCCTTCTTGTTCTCCACTGTTCGGTTACATCCAGTTTCCCTATTTAACAGCGTGAGGCCAGGAATGGAAATAATGGGCAGGTTTGCACGGCGGCGCAGCCTCTAGGTGGTTCATGCTGCTAGGTATATTGTATATATTGTATATTCTTCCACATCCCAACTTTCTTTAGGCTCTTAGAATTTGATATCGAAACTTCCATTATACCTGTATTTTAGTCTGCAGTTACGCAATTACTTTTTAAATCCAACATACATTCTCAATGCTGCGAATAGCTCTCCAGCACATCCCTATGCCTGACTTCTTGTTCCCACCCTCTAACTTTTGCCTCTGTGACATTTGTCTGGCTATGCAGTCAGACAAGCCAGCGGAACTATTTTGCTGAAAAAGGACTCAAAACAAAAAGGTTGATTTCTGCTGGATTTGTTTTCCGTCCTGGCTCATTGTGCAGCCGTGTGAATGCCCAAAGGGAAAGGATAGTAGTGACTGTAGGAAGGCAGAGGTGTGGAGGATGGACTACACTGTTCAGCAGCGATCTGGGTTTATCTTGTGACCTTAAGAGCAACTGAGTTGCAATGAAGATCAAGGCACACAAAGCGGAATGGGTGCCAGAAATGGAGGCAGAGCTTGCCTTTCCCTTGTCAACAAAGGAGCTATTTGTGACGCAAGATGCTGACTCCCACCGGGGAGATGGGAAATTCTGGTCCTAAGCAGTGTGCCTGCTTAGGTAAAGCTGTTGTGATTTGTGGCTAACCAGAAAGGCACTGTTAGCACAGCAATCTGTGAGAAAAAGCATTAAGGGACTATATTAAGGAGGAAGTATTCTTTGACTTAAAAGTAGGTGTCAGATGATCGGCTAGGAGGGCTGTGGTTATCTGCTTCTTTTCTTGGGACTAGAAACTGAGCCCCTATAATGCAATGTTTGTCTAATGCAGGTAGAAGTACTTATAAGAAAATCCTGATGGATTCTGCTGTTTGTGTGGTACTGAAAGAGTTAAGAGGAAACTCTTCATCTCTGCTCAGCCTAGCAGCATCCAGTTCAAAAGATAAAAGCACCCCTCAGCATGAACAGGCTGCAAAATGTATTTGAAAATAAATTCTTTAATACCAACTGTCATTACGAATTTATTTTCAAATATGTTTTGCAGTTTGCTTGTGCTGAGAGGTCCTTTTATCTTTGTAACTTCCAGACTGTGGGGCTGAACAAAATAGGTAGCTTTCCTTTTAAATAAAGTGGAAAATAGTGGAGCAAGATTATATCTGTCACAGATTATAATATTTATATATATTTCTCATCAAACCCAAATTCCCCAGGGACTCTCAGATTCGCATGAGGTCTCAGAGTCCTGGATTTTGCGCCTGGGTATGTGATTGCTTTAATGGAAGACCATGCTGTTTGCATTTGCTCTACTGACACTCCGTTACACTTGGTCACATGTACACAAAAGACAGTCTAAAGCTGTTTATAAGGACGATACTTTAGGTAACACGATGAGTCAATGTGTCGTGGCTGAGCCCTGACACTTAGGCTCAGACTTGGCAGTCCTGGCTACATGTGTTATGATTTGTTAGCAACCTCTTGATTAGGAACTAAGTACCGTAGCTAGCTGTAGCTTGCACTCGGAGGTGGAGTGTAGTTTGTGTATTTCCCTGGCTTCTACCATTTTTTCAACAGCATCAATTACTTAACATGCTTAAAATCCTGTGAATCCTGTCTGTGCTGGAAAATTATGAATCCCTTTTTTCTTCCTCAGAAGTACCAGGGGAAAACACCAGACATTTTCAACAGATTTGTAGAACAAATGAATACTGAAGCAAAAATTGTGCACAGCGTTGGCTTCTGGAGGGTCCCAGCGTGGCAGCTTTGCCTGCTTCACTGACATCAGGGGCGGATCTGGAGTCCCCCATGAAGTCACGCAAATGTTTAATCAGCTAAAATCTTAGACTTATTTTTAACTTTTTTTTTTCCTTGCAGCTCTACAGGAAGACTTTCTTGTCTATAGTCGGACCTGTTCTTTTTGGGCCAAAACATGGATACTATTCTAGTTTCACTGAATTTAACACGGCTAAAGGGGAATTTATTACATAATTTGCTGCAATTATGCTCGAAGAAAATTCTCGGAACTTGAAAAATTTATTGGGAAATATCCCTGAATGCGAACAAAAGAAAGGGGAATAAGGGCTTCAGAATCTGACTCCTTGACAGGTCCTCATTATGTGTTAATGGCACCAGTATTTTAACAGAAAAGGACACTTAAGTCAGGCAAACAGGACAGTATAGGCACTATTAATTCGTGTCTATGAAGAAATGCTTTACAAATGTCACTTCCTCTACGATATCATATAGTGGGAATTATGACACCGTCCCTTCAATCTTTTTCATATTATATAAAAAAAGCTATGTATTTTTCCTGTGAAAATTTACAAGCAATAAGGTTATTCCAGCATTTCTGAGTGAAGTCCACCATATACACAAAACAGTCAAACAAGGATATTTTTTTTTTTCTTATTTCTGATACTGTGCTAAGAGAGGCTAAGCTTGGTAACCATTTAGGAAGTGGAACTGAAGGTTTGGACGTAGGCCTTCTTGGTGGGTTTTAATCACAGTTTGCATTCTAGTAGAGCTCTAAAAGCCCAGTTTTAAATCTCCATAGAATATAGTTTGAAATAATCCTACATTATTGGTTTCACAAAATATATCGCAAGCGCTCAGGCACTGTAATGGAACTCAGGGGTTGGTCTGATAGCATGTTTGTAAGCAGATACAAGAAGGTGCTCCCAAAGGGACAGTCTTGCTTCCCCTGTTTCGCATCATCACAGGCGTGTTTCTACCCTTGCTTTACTGCAAGGCTCTCTGATCCTCTATTGAAACCGTTCAGGGAACTAGACAGACAGAAGACTGCCAGTGCCAACGAGATGGTGGGAGCACACAGGTAGGACATGGAGACCGTATCCACCAAAAGGGGCAGCAGCCAGCCATGAAGTTGCCATAGCTGCAACCGTCAAATTGCACACTCCATCGAGCAAATAGAGCGAGGGGTAGGTTTCAGGATAAGACTCTCTTCTTGCTCTTGTTGATTTGCATTCAACACCATAGACATGCTGATTGTATAGAGTTGCCCTTTACAAACAGCTGCTCTAGACCCATGTGGATCAGAGGCCTTGTATATGGGAAACACAGTTTTTAGGGGCTTTCTGGAGACAAATTCTGTAATTAATAACTAAAAAAAGATGAATGTTCAGGTGATATCCTGGGGTGCTTGTCATTCTTATCTGATTTGTAAGCATCTGATTTATCCAAAGCAGTGGAGACTTTCTGTCCTTCCCCTTTCAGGTTTATTAGAAACTGTTTTGACTGTGGTTTTTTTGGTCTCCAGTTCTTTCCCTCTTCGGCTGTCCAGAAGGTGCCCAAATCCCAGGCTTTACCCTTGCTGTCACTCTCCTTTTGAAAGACTATCTCATGGTTATGTGGGCATATCTAAGCAATGTGAATCAGTTGAACTTTACTCTGTTCTCAAGTTGGAGATTCACTGATGGATTCACTTTTGTATCCATCTTTTGATTTCACCTGCTGGAAGTCCAGGGAAGTGAACTGAGAGCAATTGGCTGAGGGTTTGGAGGAGAAATTTGAATTAGAATTGGGAAAAATGTCAAAGAAAAGGGTATGGATTGGCAAAGAAAAGACCTCCACCCCCAGAAAAATAATCTGTGTCCCCATCTCAGAAAGGACTGAGGCAGGGACGGGTTGGAGGTAACCCTGTGGAAGAGCCGAACTGGATGGTGGGAGACATCGGGTAGGAGGTCTGTGAACTCCTGGATTAGCACTCAGGGCAGAACCCAGAACTCCTACCTTTGACTTTTGGAAATGGCTGAGAAACTCACATTCTCATCCTCCTGCAGCACTAGCAGGAGGTGATTCTTTACTGCTGCTCTCTTCCTTGGGTAGCTCAAGTGAGAGTGGCTTGTGGGCATCTGAATTTCATGCTCTTATAGGTGCTGGTATGATGCTGCATAAGGAAGCTTTGGCATTTTTGACTTGCTTATTTTGTGGGAAACTTATAAACAGAAAACTGTGTTCATAGAACGTTAATATGTTTGCAAAGTCAAAAGTTATGAGATGTCAGAATTTATCCTTGCAACTTTACTTTGACTCCTGATTGTAATGCTATCATTTAAATACACAATACATGTTATTTTTACTGTGGGATATCGAACTCATTTGTTGCATGATGTGAAGGGGAGGGGGGTGAATAATAATTTTGTTTTTTTTGTTTGCAACCTGTATGAAATTTGTTTAATTTGTTGCCACAATTGGCAGGAACATGAGGAAGACAAAGATTCGGTGTCATGACTACACAGCTGAATCTGTCTCAAACCAGGGTTCTTTCCATACCTCTGCCAAAGGTACCTTTGAGGGCTGATCTGCAAATATACAGAAAGCATATTTAAAGAAGCCCTTGAATTGAAAGGGGTCTGTGCTTTGTATCCAGTACTCACAACTCTGGATCTCTGTGATTACTTGTACATTTTCAACACCTCCCTATTTCTCAGCTGTGGAACTAAGAGATGAACATGCACGTTGCAAGTAATTTTAGGTAAGTTCATGATGTGCTGGAGGATTCCCACAAAGGAGTGACGTGCACTGTAGAAAAGCCTGTTAGGATTAATAATTCTGTGCTTAGATCAGCAGGGGGAAAGGTTTACTTTTAATACCACAAACTGAATAATAATGGTAAAACCAAATAGCCATTCTCTAGTTCAGCAGTCCATCATGGGCTCTGGATGAAGCAGGAGACTTATGTTATGTAGTCGTGTGGCTCAGAGGACCTGTATAAACATCGCACAGGAAAATCATAGATCTGCCATTTCCTCAAGATGGTGTAGTTGACTATGCAATGTCCACGGTAATATTTGAATGTAATTTTATGTGTACGATAGACATCATGATAGATGTCCAGATGTACTACAGATGTCCAGAAGCACTCTCGCAAGCTGGTTTTAAAGCTGAAAGGCACAAAACACAGAGATGAAGAAGAAAAATGGAAGTGGAGAGGTTTTCTGCTTCATTATTTACTATACCATGTACTGTTGAAGTGGCTTCCTAATTTCACCCATTAGAAAAAAAGCTTTCTATTGAAATGAGTAGATAACTGCCTACAGGGGAAATAGAAGAGATGGTAAAGAGTGAATATCTTTGTTCTAAGCACTAGGTCATACTCCCACCTCAAAGCCTGACTCTGTGAGGTGACCAGTGATATTGAAACGTAGCTCAGAGGAGATGGCCTGGCCTGGGTGTCCCGAACGGCTTCCAGCAGGGTGGCAGAAAGCAGCAGAGTGGCTAGGAACAGTTTCAGGGACCGAGTCTCAAGATTTTGCGTGGTTAGTAGGATTGATGCAGGCCACCTTAAGGGAATTAAGGGTGACTACAGGAAATTAATGTTCTGGTGAACCTTCTCCATTTCACACCTTGCCTAGGAAATTTTGCTTTTTCTCCATTGTAAGTGTAGCACCACCAGCCTTGCCACCAGGCAAGGGTTGAAAATAGTAAGTCCAGTCTTATTAGCTACCAGGGACCATGCTGAGGTCCCTGGCTGAACTCTTTCTTAATGTACACAAATATGAACAAAGGGCAGTTCAGTAAGGGAAACTTCTCATACCCAATTACAGAGGGTAGGCACCTCTTCTGGGATCAGGTTTGGTGTTGAATGCTGGATTAATCCATTAGTCAGCTGTACCAATACATCAACTGTAAGAAAGAGACAGAGCATACTTTTTTTTTTTTTGGAAACTAGTTCAATTGCTGCAAGCAGCAGAAGGGTTTTGCAGAGCCAAGATCACAGCAAGGATGAAGAGCTATCCCCTATCTCCAGAATTAGAGGTACTCATCTGAGAGAAAGGAAAGCACATTTCCGTATTCTACCCTGCTATTGAGATTTCTGCTCAGTGCTTTCTAATGCTGATGTCTGAAATGAAAAATGCACGTGTCTCCAAAATGTTATGTTTTGTGACTTTGGATATTTCTCCTGTGCCTGGGTTTTGTCCATGGACTGAATGTGCATTCTTTGTTTCAAGTTTCTAAAACCATGAGCTGAAGAATCTCTCTTAGGAATCTTAACATATCTCATTGCCTTTTTGTGTGCCTTTATTTTTGCCGCCCTGGAGGTCATACAATAGTCCATGGCTTTTTGTCTTTTAGTTTTCTTTGCTGTGTTGGAGGCGAATTGCTAAGCGAGTTCTGTGTTGGCTGAGGTCCAACAAAAGACAGTGGGGAAAGTCAGGTTGATGCTGACCTACTACTCCTTCGATCACAAAGGAATCTGTTAACTAAAACCAATCCTATTTTCATGATACCTTGTAACATGTGGATACCTGATCTAGTGAGGATGGTATGTGTAGTACATGACTGTAGGACTGCTAATTTTCTGTGTCCAGAGATCATAACTCAGACCTTCAAAAATCCCAAGATGTAGTAAAACACATGTTTTGCCTTGTTTTTAATTTTGTTTTTTTTTTTTTTAGGGGTGGATGCTCTCAGGGTTACACTGAAGCCTCTCATATACACTTTCTAACATTGCAGCTGTTGTGCTGGCTGCTTACTGTTTCCACCTCCCACCCCATTTGATTCTCATATCCCCATTAAATTGGCCTCCTGTTCCCCAGTGTCGTGATGTCCCTGCACTCTACCACTTTGCAGGGTCAGGGTTGTTTCCATCAGTTTCCGTGTCCCACCTAGGTCCTAGGTTTGCTCCTGGACTATAACGTAGCAGCCACGTTGCTGGCTGTAGGATTGCAGTAAGTGAGAGTCAGTTTTATTCCCTCTTGTGAATAATTTGAAGCAACTCTTCAGCTCCTGTGGCATTGGCATCCATTTTGAATAAGGAAAAAACCCTACAAATCACCTACTATTTTGTCATATTTTATAAAATAGATTTAAAAAAATTTCCAAGTCACTGCCTTTGTTACAAAGTTGAAGCAATGACATTGGTATGATGCTCTGGGGCCACGACAGCCCTTGTGCTGTGGATGCAGATGGTGGTAGACACTACTTGATGGCTTGGCTGTGTCTTTTCATGATGCTGAGTATATAGGGCATAAAAGATGGCAAAGTCTTCCCAGATCTCTGGCTTTCTGTTGCCCAGTGCCATGCTCTACCCTGCTGAAGTAAATAAGGAAAGAGCAGAAAGGGGTCTCTAAGCAACAGGGAGGACATAGCCACAGACCAGTGGGGACCAGGAGGTGGTGGTGATGGTGGGAGTGGAGAAGAGAGGCATGGGAAATTAAGAATTAATTGGTAAGGGTTGTCATAGCAGGGTACAACAGAAGAAATGAAGAATGTGTTACAAGGACAGTAGGGGAATAAGTGAGCGCTCACCTGGGGGCAGGTGTGGGAATGGACGTCACCACTTAATAGCCCTAGGGAAGTAGAAGGATACGTGAAGAGATTAGGAAAGAATAGCAACCTATCCCCTGGCACGTGTTCCCACAGCTAATGGGAACCTTGCAAGCAATAAGGGACAGCTCAGCAGCTCTTCTTGCAGCTAATAGGGCCTTTTTGCCAGCAAAACCCCCATACTGTGTTCTTGAATGAGGTTTTTAAAGGTGTGACAGAATGGAGCTCCTGTGTTTCTCTCAGGAATAATGACAATAAAAAACCTGAGTGGTTATCAATTTAATGAATATGGTATGGGATTTTCCCATGTCAGTGCCTTGGCCATTTGTGAAGAAGGGCAGGAGGGAAGCAGCACAATAGCTTCCCAGAGAGGTGATGTGGGATGGGTATTATTTTTGAAAACCTTGTTTCTTATCACAAACTCAGTTTGGTCAGAAGTAGGAGTTACCAGAAGAGAGGATTACCAAATATTGATAATTGCCTTGATTCCTATTGCGAGGTGTGAATTACCAGGTGTTGCCAGCAAACAGGCTGGCCTGAGATACAGGTGGAGGCAGAAGTCGTGAGAGAAAGCAAATGCAGATAGTCCTCTCAGATTTTCTCTGTGGGAGAGTTAAGCATGTGACTGATGCCCGTTTAGTTTGTTCTATTGTTTTTAAGAGATTTTTTTTTTTTTTTTTTATAAATACTGTGTGTCATAGAGCTTGTCAAATGGTTAAAGCTGTCATTGCTCTGGAGAGAGCCAACTGCAGGGTCTGCATATCCTGGGAGGACTGCAGCCCAAAGCCCTAGTGAAGGTTGGTAGCATTGTGCAACTCTGCTCCAAGGAAAGATGAACACAAAGCCTTACTAAAGATAAGTTAGGGTGCACAGAAAGGGATTAAAAGCTTTTTCTTGGTTTCCCAAAAACAGTCTGTTGTAACACCACCAAGGTACATGAACCTGAAAATGAACTTCTTTAATATATTACAAAGTTTGCAGCACTGTAATAAGAGAACAGTAAGGCTTTTTACCTGTTTGTTTAATTATTCTCCGAGAGCCATGTGCTTGTAACACTGGTCAAATTTGCTGTGGTCTTTCTCCTGGCAAAGCTAAGTAATAGGAATTTAGGATACAGCACAACTTTTCTCCTTCTTCCACATTATTATGACAGTAGCAATAAAAACCCAAACATCCCCTTCCCCCCAACCCTACAGGGCAATTCCTTCCAGAGTTATAGCTGTCCAGTTCAGCAGAAAGGGAAAAAATGAGCCACTTGACTGTATTTTTTCATAGTGCTGGAAATTGTGAGGACCTCTTTCTTACCCCAAACATCAATTTCTGTGTAAGCTTGAAGTAGCTGTGTTCCAGTGGATGCCTTTTTACGACCCCTTCTGTGACTGTGGCTTCAATTTAAGGGCTGTGGCTCTTTTCAGAGAGCACTGAGCTTGTTCTCAAGAAGCCCGTACTCTGTTCGCAGCTTTCCATCCAATCTGCTGCTTGGCATTAAGCAGCTCCCTTTCCTTCTGTTTTTCCTCATACCCTTTATATATCCCATCTCTTCGAATGACAAACCTGTTGAGATTGGCACTCTTTCTTTTGATGTTGCTGCAGAGCACTTAGGGCAGGGAGGCATCCAGTGCAAGCTGGGGCTTTTTGGGTGGGTGGTTCCCAAACTGAGATCTGAGGGCCTGCAGGTGGGTCTGGGAGCTCGCTGTAAATGGCCCGCAGACCTCATTGGCCCAAATGTTGACAGGGCTGATGGCTGTTTGCTAATCTGCACGAAAAAAAAAGCCAGGGAATAGCTGGTCTAGGTGAATGCTGTCTTCTGGGCAGTAACAACATTAGAAGGCAAAGGCTTGCCATATTATATCTGGAAGAAGAGCGTATGGTTCTCTTTTAAAGGGATGTATAGCTTTTGTCATATGCTTCATTATAGTGTCCGTAGTTGCTAAATTTAAACTATTTACTTCAAACTGGATTGTTAGTCCATTTAAACAAAATGCAGTTACGTTCATTGTCTAAAATCAGAGAGATGTGACTTCTTTTCAGGCCACAGAGCAATATGGATTATTACTGCTTTTATTTCATTTTCAGCAAAACTCAGAGTTTTCCTTGCATTCCTGTCCTATTCTGAAATAATGAATTCCCTTCTGGCCACGATAACAATCCGTAGCCATAGTCTTATAGATGTATTTGCACTGGGGTAGTAAACTCTGGCTGTATTAAAGCAAAATGTTCATTGAAGCAGGTTTCTGCCTGAAAACGTTGTTCTCCTTAAGAAATGTAAATTACTCAAAGATGCAGTTTCAGTTTCTAGCAGTCCCACCTGCCATTCAGGAAGTGTCTGTTTTCAGAAGGAATTCCTACGGGGGAGGAAATTCCCCACAGATTAGGGAGGATTTTTCGTGTAAGACTATTTTGATTTCTATAAGGGACTAAAAGGCTATTTTTCATGTCATTGGAGAACTTCCCGCCAAATAGATATTTTTCTTTTTGTGCTGCTTAACTTGAAGGCATTCTTGTCCAGAAGTAGAGTTCCCAGGAATTGTCACAACTAAGGCTATTTCTTAATGATGTAATTCTCCAAAACTTGCATTTAGAAAGCAAGAAAAATAAAGGATCATAAGCTAGAGTAAACCCTGGGGAAAAACCCTTGTGCCTGGGACATCTATTAACTTAAATATGCAAATTAAAAACTAAAAACTCAGTGGCGGCTCCCATTATCTCTATCAGGTCTGTGGGGCAGGTGCAGTCGGACGTGCTGCCCAAAGCCCAGACCCCTGCAGTGTATGCGGCAGAGCGACTGTTGGACTACGAGAGCACATAGAGGCTCTCTCCCTGATCGGTTTTCTAGTTGAAAACACCTTTCAATTGCATTGGAAAAAATAAACTGGTTTGGACTTTGGGAAATATGCTTCAATCAAAATCCAGAAGAGGGAGCCCTCCATCAAAACAAGGCTCTGAACTGGATCTCGACCAAGATTCACAGAAGTTTCCACTTTCTCTTCCACCTGCTAATAAATCACTCAGTGGAATTTCTTGCCTGTCTGCCTATTCTTTAAAGACTAACAGCTCACAGTTTCTAGCTTTAAACAATATCATTCAATAGCTGACATGCATGTGTGAGATTTTTTTTAAATTCTGGCTGGGCATATCAGATATGGAACTCGGTCCCTATAAAAGAAGGGCTTCCATTATCCTGCAAAGCAAAACATCTTTTTGTCCCATGCTCAGTATATCATACAGCAAGTCCTGATTTTCACTCACAGCAAAGCCTTCCTCTGCTTTAAGGAAGCCTGCAGCTACCAACCTTGTTCTTGCTTGGCTGAAGTCAGTGAAGTTTGCTGTTGTCTTTGATGGGACAAGGAGCAGGCCCTTGAGTATAACAGACTATGTTTATACAGGAATCTCCCTCAGATCCACACGATGAGTAATTAGCTCTGAGCAGGACCAATCTGTAGTATATTGAAGCCAAATGACCTTTTTGGATACTGTGCGTGCTATTTGTAATGTCTGCTGTGCTTACTTTTTAACCTACCCATAAGAGCCCCAAATGCCCAGAAGTGCTGGTTGCCCTAGTTGCATCAATTTCCAGCTGCTGAGATTTTGGCGCTCAGCTGATATTCATTTACAGGTCTCTAGAGTTCACCTCTTGTCCTATCACCCTGGCTGTACTGGACAAGTTAGGGTAGGTTTGGGGTCCATCCCTCTGGTAACCAACTAAGAGTCCTCTGTCACATGTTTTTACTTCTTTTTTTTTTTTTTCCCCCCACAGAAATGTCAAGGATGATCTGCCTTACATTTGCTTGTTCACTCGACGGGGGTCTCAGATTTTGGGTAAGAGTTTCACATGCCTTCTGCCCCTTTACTTAGCTAAAGTAACTTCTCATTAAAAAAAGTAGTCGGTCAAAACTAAGGCAAACAGGTCTTCAATTTCTCATCTAAAACGTCTCTCTTTTGTCCTTTCTGACCCTCTCCACTGCCTCTCAAGGTCCAGGGTAAAAACTAGACTTTAAAATCCCTTTGTTTTGTAAACATCTATGTATAGCTGAGAATAGCTCCAGGGTTTGTATAATTCTCCCACATTACTACAGTGCTCCTCCAGACTCAACTCCAGTGTGACTCAAAGGCATGAGTTTTGCTTAAGAACTAAATCCCTTTAGCTTCCTTGAATGCTACTGAGAGAAGATGTGACAGTGACACTGCCTGATAGGACAGGATTTGAGAAAGCAGCACCAAAGGGTGCATTGCATTAGGCAGGAGCAAAAAGATCCATGACTCTGGATTCAGTGGCTAAACTCCCTGTTAAAGAGACCCTGGGTGACTTTGCCATTCCCCCCCCCCTCCTTTTTTCCTCTTCTCTTTTTCTCTCTTCTCTTCTCTTTTTCTCTCTTCTCTTTCTCTTCTTTATGGTTTGAGCAAAGCATTCAGGTTTTCATATACCTCCCCAGGGCTGTTACTCTAGTTATCTGGACTATGTCCTCATCTTAATTTGTCCCTTGATGTATGTTTGAATTAATACAGCTCAACGTTGAATAGCCACTCTAGTCATGACTGTAAAGTTAATTTATTGAGATAGTACACATTATATGGAAAAGTCTAATTAAAAATGGAAGGAATAGGCTAGATTCTTGGAAATTAAGCTTTCAATATATTTGTTATCCTGTATTATACCTATGAGGTGAATGGTAGCTGCCAGTGTTTATGCTTACACACAGTGGCTTGTTCATGCTGTGTTGAAGAAGACAGTAATGCAAAGATACTTAGAGCATTATATGTGTGTTTCCTTGAGCTTCAGAAAAATGCATGTGTTTTACTCCTGAGCTGTGTGCTGTGATCACCCATTTCAGAAAAGTCTTCACTGTATATTTTGAGGATGGCAGGCACTGTGGCTAATTGGCATCCCAAGGTCTGCATGTTATGAGTGGGAGGGCAGTAGTGTACAAGCTACTTCCCTTCTTGTCCCCTTGCCAAAACACCCATGGGTCTGAGTGCTGGAAGGTGAGATAAGGCTGTCACATTTCTTTCTGTTGGAAGGTGAAAGTGTATTGGTAAGTTAGAAACCTTCCTGCTGCTGGAAAGAGAGCTTGAATGGGAATACCAGCACCCTGAGTCTGTGTTCCTGTTGGGTATGCTTGCTGCCAGCCAGGAGGCAGACGGACAATTGACAATGTGATGGCTTACAAGCCAGTCCACAAGCAGTGCTCTGCCTTCCAGGCCACAGCAGTGTAATAAGAAAGGCTACAGATCCAGTATTTTCACACTGACATTTGTTTTTTTTTTTTTTTTAATAAAACACAGTGTAATTAAAAAAGATCCTAAATGAAATCAGTTCTATAACAGAGCTCATGGGCTGACTGCAGTTAATGCCTTTAAAATAACCCAGTAATAAATGAAAAAGTCTCCTACTGCCCAAAGACAACCAGTTAACTTCCTTTTATGAAACTGTAGGTCTTTTTATTAGGCTACAAAACTGTTTCAAACAAATGAAAACCAAATGTGTAAAAAATGTGAGTGTTTTTCTTTAAACTCATACCAAAATAGCGTAAGCCACAGGGCTCTTCAAGCGAGGCTCTGCCTCAGTCTCTCCTACAGGCTGGCTTGTGCTTTTGAGAGTGAATACAGGGCTCATCTATTGAGCGAAGCACTGCATCGTGCTGTTAGATAGAGGATCTATACAGTAACTGTACCGGAGAGATTAAGCAGCCATTCAGTATGGAACTATTCAGAGTAGCGAACCCCGAGATATGCAAAGCATTATGCAACTCAGATTGGCACATGTTGTGTTCTCCAGCCCAAAATAGTTGCTATTGTGGAGACAGGCTATTTTAATATTCACATGCAAAAGCTTTCAACACACTGAACCTATGCCCTGTCTTGTAATATTATTCATTCTAGTATTAAACAGACATGACGCCCAAACCAGCCCCGCTATAAATGAGTGCATCTCCTATTGAGATCAATAAGAATTGCACTTGCTTACACCAGGGCTGAAATTTTGCCTATAAATTACGAACAGTTCCGCTGTGGATGGAAAATATATTAACCTTCTGTGAACATAAAACTCAGCGTGTCATCTGTAGGATTTTGCTTTTCAGTGATTACTTCCTAACTGGAGAACAATTACATTTCAAGTGGGAAATGTTTTAGCAACAGATCTTTGTGTACTGCCTGAACATGCTCATGTCTTGGCCTCGGTGAAAACAATTCATGTGTAATGATCATGGTCTGGGCACTTAGGTCCTGAATTCTGATAAACTCCATGTAAAGACTAAAGGCCAGGCTGTTTTGGCTGAGAGAGCAGTAAATGAGGCTGCAATAAGACATGTTATTACACGGAGCAAACCTTAATAAGCAAAATACATGGTTTGTTTTATTTTGTGTATCGGTGAGTCTTGTCTGGTGAGTTACTGAGTCTTTCCATTAAATACTACCTCCTCTGGCTCATATTTCAGTCAAAGGCTAAATCCCTACTCGTATATTTACCTGACTATGCAGATAGTACCTGATGCCAAGACCCATTAAGATACATAAGTTGTCTTATCTCCCTGCGAAATGAAGGAGAATCGGGCTCCTAAATGTTCTTGATGCCTTTGGGCCGCACTGGATTTAGGAACTGGCACATATTAGGTTACCAACTTTTAAATTTCTGTCTGTGCCACTGCTGCCTGTGAAATTTGTGCTATGTGCCCCATAGGAAGAGAGCTCTTGGGGGGTGAAGAGCCAAATGGGTCTAGGACATGGAAAGTCCAGAAGAAATCATCTCATTTGTTATAGATATTGGGCAAGAATCACACAGCACACGAAAGGTCCACAGAAACTTTCTGGGGTTTTTTGGCTCCCCTTATACTGTATGTGTAAACAAGCTTTGTGAGGTCCATGGCAAAAGTGAGTTGACACACAGAAGATAATGTACTCTATCTTAAAAATGAAAGAAATTAGAGAACATGATATTGCATTTGAGAAAAAACTGTAATCTTACAGTTAAATTGTGTAGAACAATGCATATCTTTAAGAGGTTGCACAGATCCTTAACTTGAAATGTTTTCTGAATATTAAGTGTTTATTTGTGTACTCTCTCAATGCAGTTGCTTCTTAAAGGAGTATAGATTATATATTCCATCTAGTTTTTTATGGAATGATGTATGACATTCGGTCAAATGCATTGTGCTCTCAGGATAAATTATAAAGTACTTAAATGTATTTCATTACACATTATACTTCATCTTCAGGCAAAAATGTGTTTTGTCAAAATATTGATTTGTATTATCAGCACACGTTATATAAAATCCAAGACTGAATTTCGTTTTAGGGAACTGTGCAATTTGTCTAACCATTCCAAGGAAAAGGACATCAAACACATATGAGCAAGTGTGTTGGTGAAATGAATTTTAATCATGTTTATCATCCTTCCAGATACACTGTACAATGGGATTTGATAAATTTCACTCCCTAGACCTTAGTCTGATCGCTGATGAGATAGGAATGTTACAACGTCCCAGTGGCATCGAGCTGGATTCCTGCTCTTAATAGGGTGCTGATAATATAGACACTAGTAATTTATCTGTTACTCAAGAAAAATTAAATCTGATTCCATGAAAGGAGGAAAAACAAATAAATGAATATAGGTGAGAATTAATGTAGACATAGCCTGTAGTATATAATTGGTGTCTAGAGGTTTTAAGAACTAAATGTAAGTATTTGAGGGATCATTTTTTCTTTCAATTTTGTGGTTAAAACTTGAGAGTCACGAAACATGGAGCCTCTCTTTTTCTTTTTTTTTTTTCTTTTTTTTCTTTTTATTTAACTTTCCTACAGATTTTCTACATGACCTTGGAAAAGTTGGATGGGGCTGATTCTGCACTTGAAGTCAATGGGCTGTATTCTACAAAGAGATCAGGACTGAAACTGCATCCTTCCTGCACCTCCTGTCTCTTCCCTTGCAAAAAGAGGCTAACAGTGTACTCCTTCTCCTCAGGGTGCGGCAAAGCGAAATCACCTGATATTTGCAAAGATTCTAGTATAAAAAATGTGGGCTGCTTCTACTTGAATCTGCTGAGACTCTCAAGAGCAAGGGCTTTGCTCTGGTTGTGGGTTACCCAGCAGAGGGCAACATCACTCTCGCACGTGAAAATGATGCATACGCTACTTGATCCAAAACTTGCCAAAAGCAAGAGGAATCTTTTCTTTGGCCTTTATAGCTGTGTATAAATGCAGATTTTTACTATATTTCAATATTAACCTTGAAATGAAATGGCAGTGTGTTAGCGCTCCCATGGCACTGTTGGCAGCTAGCCTTAGAAAAAAGCTTCAAAACCTTCCAGTGCTGGCCAGAAACACAATAGCAATTTTTATTTTGTTAGAGGTTGATACAGTGCTAACATCCTTAACAGCTGTGACTATGCGGTGCTTTGAGTGTTGCATGGCTTTGGTTAACTTTTATCACTCATCTATTTATTTGATATGTGACCCAAGGGCATTTGAGGTGCATGTCACAGAACCTGGAAAAGAAAGACATGGGGTGGATCCTGACCTCATTGAAGTTAACGGCAGCATTTTCTTTCATTTTCATGGGGTCGGGACTATGCCTGAGCTTCTCCCTGAAGCCTATGGCTGTCAGGGTCCTTTGGGCACTAATGAGCCTCACTGGCCCTGATCAGCTTCTACCCTCTGCCCAGGAGCCCTGTTTCAGCTCAGGGCTCAGCACCCAGTCCTTGCCCGAGCTATGCTGTGGGCATGTCTATCTCTGACCTTGCCTTCTGGATGGACCCGTGTTGTAGTCCTGTCTCCAGTCCTACCTCTCGCCCTTGTCTGCTGGATGGACCTTGGAACTGGCCGATTACTTTGCCTTGTCTGAGGCTGTTGATGGGATCCATTGCTATGACCACCTGCCTCTGCCCCATGTCCAGACCCTGCAGGACTGCACCCTGTCGATGAGGGCACGGCCTGTGCTGGGTCACCTATGGCTCCTGGCTCGTCTCCACTCATGGCACAGCCCTGCTCATGCTGCTCCCTGACGCTGCTCCCGCAGAGACTGAATTTATGCCCTGTGAGAAATCCCCAATGAGAAATTCAGTCAAACCATTTAGAGCACTTGAAGTGAACAGGGGGGTTATAATAAATCTTTGCAGGATCACAGGTCTCTGTAACGCAAAAATGTGCAACCCTGGAAATAGAAATAGTTGTATACAGCTTAACTGAGTGGTAATGCAGCTCTTGCACCCATAGGAAGCCAGTCTTTTAGATATCCAGATCTACTAAAGAAATGGTTAGTCCTCAGCCTTGCAGAGAACAACTTGAAAAGTGAAGAACTCTAGAGGCCAAAAGAACAAGAATGGAAAATAGAAATATCCAGACAATCCCACTTACCTTTATTGTGCTTGGAATTTAGGAAATCAGGTAGATTTTAAGCTAACTTCATGATTTATTGCAGGTTATTTCCTGATGCTTGGATGCCTGTGACTAGCCAGACACGGAAGATGACAGGCAGTGATATTTTTTGTTCACTGTGAAGCAAAAAGGGCAAAATTCAGTCAGTTTTCTATTAAGCTTTCCCCTCCAAGCACCCAAACAACAAATATATAGAAACACTGGTATTTAAATTTGAAATTCAGTTGGTGGGGAAACAGCTCTCGCCGGGTACTTATCTGTAGGCTAACAATTGCTTCACATTTTATATTCTCTTTCTTTTTCTCCATTTTTTGTTTAAGAAATACAACCCTCAGAATGATTGGGAATTTCTTTTGGATGTTGTTAATACGAGACGCAAATACATGCCTAAAAGTTTGGGACTGAGTAGTTGATATTTCCTTTGTGAGCCTCTGGGTCCCATATCCGATAGGTGTCAGGGAAGGGCTTTGTGGAATTCAAGTGTGTTTCTGGGTGATCCCTGCATCGGCTTTGTTTTTTGAGTTGAAGTGGGAGAACTGTCATCGTTTAGTAGCTAGTTGCAGGGAGAAACTTGTCCAGCCCCAAATGGGAACTTCACCATTTAACAGGAACTTCACGCTGAAATGGAGGGGATGTAAAATGCCCAAGGCTTGTCTGTTTGGTGTAAATAATGCTTCTTCCAGCTTCGATAGATGCAAGGAGGCAACAGGTTTTGCGTGGAACATGTACCACTGAAGTGAAAACAGGGAATTGTTCTCAAGCTGAGATTTGGAGAAAATAGGTATAGCAAAGTTTAAATTCCCCACTGGCACAGTTCTTCTGAGCATGCTGGGATCTACCAGTCCAGGTCCAGGTGCAGAATTTGCCCGGTGAGGTAGGGGGTGCCCTGGGTGTGCTTGCACTGTATACTATACTGCAGTACCAGGAGGGTGCAGGAAGACCTAGCATAATTACTGAGTTCAGATGAGCGTGAAAGCCTGTGTTGGAACTAAGGTTAACGCGGCCATGTACTTCTGGAAGAAGCTGTGAGTGCAAACTAGCTTGTGTGAGGGACTGCACTGTATCCCTTCGATGTGACTGTATGAATAACAAGCAAGACTGCTAAAAAGAGGCATTCCTTCTCTTCCCCTTAGCAGAAACTCTCTAAGGTTGTGCTAATACTTCAGACAGTTCTTTGGTTATATTTGGCTGGGTGGCTTTGAAAAAGAGTCTTTTTAGCAAGGAAGGTATTTATTGCTACTCTTAGGATTGTTCCTGTAGATTCCCTTTGAGACAGGCAGGTCTGTGGTGCTCTACAGCGTAGATGCTCAGTGGGTAAAGAGGAGAGTTGCTGCCAGGAGCACTCCTGGTGTAACCGCTGTGACATGTGGACCAAAGCCAGCAAAAACTTGGGGTTAGGGAAGGGAGCAGGAGATCAAGTTAACAAACTAGCTGCAGTTTAGTAAGATTACAAACTTGACAGATCACAAGTCACCTAATGAATGAAATGGGAATGCTTCTTCCTTGAAGCACACGTGCTGTGGCTCCTACTGCTTTTTTTTCTTTTGCTACCTTCCTCCCCAGTTCTGATAGCAGCTGAGATTCGGTCAGAGAGGACATCCTCTATGGGACTCTGCCTTTCATCGCCACTTTGTCTCTATTCCCCGTTTCCTGTTCTCACGTAGTATTAATGCACAAGATGGTAATTCTGGAATGACATGATGGAGGCTGCACTGTCTGTTTTACCGATAAACTATCACTGATGTGGCAGGGACTAATGTGATTGATTGCATTGATTTGTAAGTTGTACTAACACTTCCAGTTGATGGAATAAATCAGTAGGTTTTACTCTTTTGGTTATCAGATTCACACGTTTCCTATTATAAACTTTTGCATACATAGATTGCTGAGTAGCACATATGAAATAACTTATTTTAGTCAACTGTCTTGGACCTCATAGAGAGTAAGTCCATCAAGCACAGACTGAAAGCCCTTGATTTAAACCAAAAGTGCCTTCAGAGTAAGGTCTCTAACTCTCACAGAGTGGATTAATTCATGGAAATGTTTTTTTAAAAAAGGTACTATTTTACAGGAAGATAAGTATATTTTTTCAGTAGATTTAATTGTCAAGATGTTTTTAGAGAAAATGAGCCCTTGCCACTACTAATGAATAAAGCAGCTGAAATTCCTCTATACCCATGACCTAAATTAAAGTTCAGCTTCTCAAAGGGTTATGGCAGTAATAGTGTGCAAAGCATTTCTGTAAATTGTAGGAGGGTTAGAGAGTAAATTGTTTGAGCCTGCCAGTCTGTGGAAAAGTTGTAAATATATCAGTGGTGAACGAAAAAATTATTTGTAATAAGGGGGACTATTTTCTGCTTCCGAAGTTGTTGCTATCAAAAAAACATACAGTATCAATGCCACATGCTACTAAGGCTCTCTATCAACATTTTGTGTGGTTGATGTCTGTAAAACATCTAAGAGAGGCTTTCTGGTGATGATATCCTGAATACAAACCAGCACAGCACCCAGCCATAAGATTGCGGGTAGCCCACAATCTTTAGTTCTCTGGAGTGAAAACTGGTCAGTAGAATTTTTCTGAAACTTAATGCTGTCAGTTAAAGTCAGTGTTATCAACTGCATCATATCTACTTGGTATTTCTATCATATGCATCAAGTCCATTATCCAGGACTGTTGTGCTCAACTATCACAGTAGTCAAGTCCGTCTGGCATAACACATGGATTTCCTTTAATCAATTCTATCTGAGTGAGAGCACTAGCTCCTTCCTCAGTATGTTTTTATAAACCACATATTTTCTTTTTCCCAATAGGAGATTGTTTCCAGCAAGTGTTGATAGTGTCAGTAAGGCTGTAGTTATGCTCATAAACGAACAAGTCTTTCTTGTCTTCCTTCTTTCTTTCTTTTTGGTTTTTTTTTTTTTTCCTTTTTTAATGTTTTACTGTAGAGGCCAGCATCATGCAGATACAGACAGTGAAATTATTTTATACTCTTTTCATGTTTTGATATCTTGACTAATATGGCTCAAACCCATGATTTTTGGGCCTGTTCTTTTCTTTGCCTTTTGTTTAGTTGAATGGGTCAGTCTGTCCAGAGGAAGGATGATATTCTTCCTGTTTCATAAAATCCTCAACCTTACAGCGCCTTTCTAGTTTGTAGCTGACTTTTCAGGTATTTCTGCCTTCTGTTGTCTTCTGCTTGCAGTACCGAAATGGTTTCCGAGAAGATCAGATGAATACTGCTCTTCTTTAGTGTCTGCCCAACTCTCCTAACATTGCCTATCGTCTGAAGCACATAGGAATTTCATCTAGAGGAAAGTGCCAGAATGCTAATACATATTGTCAGAGACATTGTTCCAGTACTCAGATATAGACTCTGATATGCCATTCAAGACTGCTATAGCATAAAGCTTGGGGCAGAGATAAAGAGAGATCCTCATCTAAGACACTGGGAGGAAAAGAAGGAAAGAAAGAAAAAACAAACTTAGAAAAAAAAAAGTGGCAGATCCTGAGGCAGCTTGAATAATATTTGAGACAGAGATAGATTTTATCATTGTGGTAAAATAAGTCAGTGTTAAAATTAGTCTGTGAAGAAGCAATTTATTTATTATAACACTTATTAGGCTTTTAATGAATTTTGAATAAATATACTTGAATTTTTTTTCAAATAGTCTAGAAAGATGTGGATGCAAAATGCCCACAGAGCTGGGCAATATTTCCAACAGGGTGCCAGCTATATTAATTATGAGGTTGTTAGTGATGTTTTGCAACTAACATACTTCTGCGGTTCCTGTAGTCAGATATGTAAATCATTTATAACATGCGGATACAATTTACAGTTTATTGCTATGTTTGATTGTCAGCCTTTAATTCTACCTTACATTAAAGCCATTTCAAGCAATTGGCAACACCAAAGTTTTCCCTGATAAGAGGAACAGTTTTTGCAGGCATTAGGTGTTTCTGAATCAGACTGGCGTTTCTCAAATACATATTTGTGTTATTGGCCCAAATCCTTGGATCTTAAGAACCCTAGATTTTGGGTGTGTTTGCAGCTGAAATTCTGTTCTGCATATATGGTTTGAAGGATTATTTGTACTTTTTCAGAATATTTCCCATTTGCTGCACAAAACTTCTGTACTGTAAACCCTGTTAAAAACGATGTGTCAGTGAAGATACCCAATTCAATGAATTTACTCAAAAGACTTCACCTTCAGCAAAGTATAGTTCTTCTATTTCTTTTTATTTATTTAAATTATTTATTTTCTATTTATTTATTATTGAATAAATAAATGTTATCTATTTATTTACCATTTAATTTTATTTATTTAATTTATTTTTCTCTAGGATTCCTATCATACTGCCTGCTTAAGCATGTCCTGCCATTTCATACCTGACAGGAAGGTAAAACCTAATACAGAGTTAAACTGGCAAAGCTCCTCTGTAAAGTCCTTTCCTCAACAGTGAGCGTGCTGTGTGTTTCCAGAGTCTTCACGCTTCATAGCCATTGAGAAATGCAGCTTTTTGACAGTAGACTGGGTAAAAGGTCCATAAATGTGAGACATGAGTGTGCCTGAATGCTGCTGGGCTCCTTACCTTTTTACATTACTTGCATGTGGTGTATTGCATAAGGACACGACTGCACAGCAGGGCAGTAGGGTCCACAGAGCAGAGCAGGCACTGTTCCCCGTGAGGAGGGTGCATTGCGGTGCTGCGAGCGAAGCGGGGAGTGGGGACCCTCCTTTTATTCAGCCCCTCTGTGCCTCATTTCCCCACCAGCATCCCGTGTGCCCATGTAGTAGGGCCATGTGTCCCTGAATCCACATTACAGCTGAACTCTCCTGTGCCCTTTCCTCCCTGTAGGTCTGGAGATTACTGTGCCTGACGCAGAGGTCAGGCGTCCTTTCTTTCCAGGTGATTCGTGCTTGGGGAAACAGGATGAAGCGAGTCCTTTACACAGCCTCTTCCATCTCCTCAGCTCTGCTGGAGAGGTTCATACAGACCAACATTTCTTAAAATCCTCAGACCTCTTGAAAAGTGTGCCTCTCATCCCTCCCTCCCGTTATCTAACATTTGCCTCTGTCGCCCATGCCCTCTGAGCTACTGTAACCCCAAAGAGTCTGCACAACAGAAAGCAGGGTGTGGGCAGAGGACGAGCGCTTTGTGTTCCCCTGTGGGTGTCGCCACTCAGCCCTCCTGTGCTTCCCTGCCTGCCTTTACACTTGCTCAGTTTGCCGTGAAATCTGCACAGAGTAAACAATAAACCATCACAACTTTTGTCATCTTGTGAGTGATTGGGGTTTAGCCTCGAGCGTGTAAAGCAGAATATGGCTTCCAGCAACGTGAGGGCTGGGCTTAACTCCTCAGCCTTGCGGTGAAGTGGAAGCCGATGTGCAGGCAGGGGCTGAGGATGTACACAGATATGGGTGTATCCCCCTGCCTTATCCAACGAAAGGATATTTTGTTCTCCAGGACTTACCCTGAAGAATTTCTTTCCCAGCAGCAGAGATCAGCTCAGAGTTATGCAAAGTTGAGGGGAAAATAATGCAGCAAGGTTTGAGGCACAGCTGGAGCTTCAAAACATCTGTGTGCATAACTTCAGACCTCTCTGAAGGACTTGAGCCCTGCTTAGGAAAAAAAATTCTCTCTTTTAAAAATGCCCGTAGAGGAGTAGTCATTGCTCATATTTGCTGCTGAAGCAGCCCTGCTTTTTGCATTAGGAGGACATTTACAAGGACTAGGAGGCAAGACATACAGGAGAAAATTGACACCCAAGAAAAGAATAACTATTGCGTTTTGAAGCTTGCAGAGGAACAAGTGTCAGATAAATGCATGTGACAAACAGACCCTGTTTGATCTCTCTAAGAAGATTTGACAAGTCAGACACACAGGAGCCATAAATTACCTGTAATGGCAAAAATTACATCAGTTATAACCTTTTAAGCAGTTGTGCTTCATACAGCATCAATTCAGAGATAGTAATCTAAGGAGAACCAGTCTCTCTATACATGTTTCCCTTGTAATATACAGTTACAAGAGTAAGCTGCGTATGATTTTCATAAGACGTGATAAAAATCTAACGGTTCTAGGCTGCATACCGTAAACCTGTGCAGATAATTGGCTCAAACTCTAACTGATAAACCTACTGGGCCAGGAAAACCATTTTTTACTTTAAAAAAGAAATGGAAGTATGATTGAGATGTCATGGTATGGGGGTACTGCATGGGGAAGATTCCCATAATCAGTCATCAGCCTGTTTCAAAGACAAGCTGTGGAGCTGGAGGGGGGTGGGGTCTGCCAAACAGAGCAGCTGGCACAGGGCTGTGCTCTTTACCTCCTGTGAGACCTCCTGAGCCTTCTTTAGAGGATTTCCCTGGGGGAGTTGCCTTTGCTTTGGCACCTGATTGCACGTTGTTAATGAAGGTGGGGCAGGAGGGCAGGGAGAGCTCCAGCAGTTAGCACCTGGGTGCTGTGCTGACCGTCGGCACCTGAGGAGCTGGCTGGTGCAGGGCATCTGTGCCAGCAGGGCATGACAGCGCAGGTCCTATAGCAATGACTTCTGCTAGGGGCTTGTTTCTCTTTCTCCCCTAATGGCAGAACTTGATTTCCCCTGGAGCCCAGGAAGAGCACGTAGGAAAGACTATTTCCACCCTCTACATGGCCTTTCTTGTGCTCAAGTGTCTGCTTTTGGGGCTGGAGGAGAAACTTCCAGGCCTGGCTTTGCTTTTAAGGAGACCCTGTGCACATCTCCTGCTTGCATGGTATGAACTCGGCGGGTTGCCTCGGCTAGGAATGGAGGCAATTTGGCAGTCAGAGGGATGAAGACAAGCTGAGCTTGGTGCCGCTACCAGGCAGCCTTGCAGTCCCAGCAGAGAGGGCTGCTGGTGTCATTGTGGCTTGGAGCATCTCCTTTTATCTTGATGGTCATTTTAATTCACTTTTGATTGCTCCCTGTTACTTCAGTCCCAAAGGCCGAAATTCTTGCAAGGCCACTTTCCCAGAAACTTCCCCGATGAGTTGAATCACACTGGGGAAAGCTGCCACATGGGTTTTTTTCCTCAAAATTAATTTGTTTATATGGTACAGAAGGCTCTGTTTGTACTGCCTTTTTGGGTAGGAAAGGAGGGAAGTATACGCTGATTCTAAGAA
>NW_009233894.1:3755-4196 GCF_000690835.1 Fulmarus glacialis | reverse complement strand
AACCCAGGCTGCCCATACTTGCCCCCGCGACCTATTTTGGTCTTTGTGGCCTGGTCCAGCAGACCCCATAGCACGTCCCCAGCGGTCTTGGGATGTCCCCAAGGATTTTGGGATGTCCCCAAGGGTTATCCCCACGTCCTTAGATACTTCCGCAACCTCTGCTCGGACGACACCCCCATGGTCCGTCGTGCCGCCGCCTCCAAACTGGGCGAATTCGCCAAAGTCTTGGAGTTGGAGCACGTCAAGAGCGAGATCATCCCCATGTTCTCCAACCTCGCCTCCGACGAGCAGGTAAAGGGGGGGGACCTGGATGTTTGGGTCCCCTGTGGGTGACGGGGAGGGGTCCTTGGGTGCCTGGGTCCCCCCCTCTGACGCCTGGTGTCCCCGCCACCCAGGACTCGGTGCGGCTGCCGGCGGGCGGGGCTGGGGGGGGGCCTGACC
>NW_009233894.1:2852-3710 GCF_000690835.1 Fulmarus glacialis | reverse complement strand
CAGCAGGGGACATGTGGGTATGTGTGGGGACACGGGGACAACCCCAGGGACACGTGGGGGCACATGGGGTCATCCTTGGGGACATTTGGGGGGATGTTTGGGGACATGTGGAGACATTTGGGGACACGTGGGGATCTCTGGGGACACATGGGGATGGGTGGGGACATGGGGACACCCCCGGGGACACTTGGGGGCACATGGGGTCAGCCTTGGGGACATTTGGGGGGATGTTTGGGGACATGTGGAGACATTTGGGGACACGTGGGGACCTCTGGGGACGGACATTTGGGGGGATGTTTGGGGACATGTGGAGACATTTGGGGACACGTGGGGATCTCTGGGGACACATGGGGATGGGTGGGGACATGGGGACACCCCCGGGGACACTTGGGGGCACATGGGGTCAGCCTTGGGGACATTTGGGGGGATGTTTGGGGACATGTGGAGACATTTGGGGACACGTGGGGACCTCTGGGGACACGTGGGGATGGGTGGGGACACATGAGAACGCTCCTGGGGACACTTGGGGACACGTAGGCATGTTTCGGGGGGCTTTGGGGGGTGTTTGGGACACTTTTAGGGATGTTTTGGAGGGATTTTGGGGAGGGACATTTGGGGATGCCCCTGGGGACATCTGGGGACACGTTGGGACACCCAAGATGACACCCTGGGGACACATGGGGATGTTTCGGGGGCTTCAGGGAATGTTTGGGGACACCTGTAGCACCATTTTGGAGGGATATCAGAGAGGGACATTTGTGGACGCCCCTGGGGACATTTGGGGACATGTTGGGACACCCCTGGGGACATCTGGGGACACGAGATGACACTCCTGGGGACACGTGGGGATGTTTGGGG
>NW_009233894.1:0-2521 GCF_000690835.1 Fulmarus glacialis | reverse complement strand
TTTAGGGACATTTTGGAGGGATTTTGGGGAGGGACATTTGTGGATGTCCCTGGGGACATTTGGGGGGACATTGGGACAACCCTGGGGACCTATGGGGACAGGTTGGGGGGTGTTTAGGGACACTTTTAGGGATGTTTTGTAGGGATTTTGGGGAGGGACATTTGGGGACACCCCTGGGGACATTTGGGGACACGTTGGGACACCCCTGGGGACATCTGGGGACACGAGATGACACCCCTGGGGACACATGGGGACGTTTCAGGGGGCTTTGGGTGATGTTTGGGGGCTCTTGCAGGGACATTTTGGAGGGATTTTGGGGAGGGACATTTGGGGACACCCCTGGGGACATTTGGGGACACTTTGGGGACACTTTGGGGATCTCGTTGACCTCTGACCTTTGTCCCCCCGCTCCCCCCGCAGCTGCAACGCGCCGTAGGCCCCGAGATCACCAAGACGGACCTGGTCGGGGCCTTCCAGAGCCTGATGAAGGACTGCGAGGCCGAAGTACGGGCGGCCGCCTCCCACAAGGTCAAAGGTCAGCTGGCGTCACCTCCTTCCCCTCCCCCCACTTGGTCCCCAGGTCCCTTTGTCCCCAAGGAGGGTCCTGGTGTTCTCAGAGATGGGTGCTGGGTCATCGTATTCCTGGAGGTGGGTCTCAAGGAGGGTTCCTGGAGAGCAGCGTGTCCCCAAGGGTGGTCCTCGTGTCCCCAGGGATGGTTTCCAGGTCCCCAAGGAACATCTCCAGGTCCTCGTGTCCCCAAGGATGGTCCCTGGTGTCCCTTATGTCCCCAGGGATGGTCCCCAAGTCTCCAAGGATGGTCCCTGGAGTCTCCCATGTCCCTGGGGATGGTCGTCATGTCCCCAAGGACCATCCCCATGTCCTCAAGGATGGTCCCCAGTTCCCGATATCCTCAACCATGGTCTTTGGGGTCCCTCATGTCCCCGAGGATGGTCCCCATGTCCCCAGGGATGATCCCTGGAGTCCCCATGTCCCCAAGGATGGTCCCCATGTCCCCAGGGATGGTCCTGGGAGTCCCCATGTCCCCAAGGACCATCCCCAGGTCCCCGTGTCCTCAAGGATGGTCCCTGGTGTCCCTCACGTCCCTAAGGATGGTCCTCATGTCCCCAAGAACTATCATGTCCCCAAGGTCCATCCCTAGGTCCTTGTGTCCCCAGGGATGGTCCCTGGAGTCCATTATGTCCCCAAGGATGGTCCCCATGTCCCCTAGGATGGTTCCTGGAGTCTCCCATGTCCCCAGGGATGGTCCCCATGTCCCCAAGGATGGTCCCTGAGGTTCATCATGTCCCCAAGGATGGTTCCTGGAGTCCCCTGTGTCCCCAGAGACCATCCGCACGTCGCCATGTCCCCAGGGATGGTCGTTGGGGTCCTTCATGTCCCCTAAGATGGTCCCCCTGTCCCCAAGGACCATCCCCCTGTCCCCAAGGATGGTCCCTCATGTCCCCAGGGATGGTCCCTCATGTCCCCAAGGATGGTCCCGGGGGTCCCTCATGTCCCCAAGGATGGTCCCCAAGTCCTTGTGTCCCCAAGGATGGTTCCTGGAGTCTCCATGTCTCCAAGGATCGTCCCCGTGTCCCCAGAGATGGTCCCTGGAGTTCCCCATGTCCCCGGGGATGGTCCCTGGAATTCCCCATGTTCCCAAGACCACTCCCAGTGTCCCCACGTCCCCCACCAGTGTCACCCTGTGTCTCCAGAGTTCTGCGAGAACTTGTCCCCAGACTGCCGGGAGGCCGTCATCATGGGCCAGATCCTGCCCTGCATCAAGGTAAGGGACACTTGGGGACACCACAGGGTGGGTGGGGACACCACGGGGTGAGGGGGGGCTCCATGGGGACACCCTGGGCTGGGGGGGGGACATGGTGGGGACACGGTGGTGGTGGTGTGATGGGTTAGGTCTTGGTTTGCATCGAGGTGGGGACATCTTGGGGTGGTGGGACATCATGGGGACGCTTTTGGGGACCTTCTGGGGCGGTGGGACGTCACAGGGACGCTCCTGGGGACCTCCTGGGGTGGTGGGACATCAAGGGGACACCCTGGGGACACTTCTAGGGCCAGTCTAGGGTGGAGGAACATCATGGGGCCACCCGTGGAGATCTGCTGGGTTGGTGGGACGTCATGGGGACACCCTGGGGACACCCCTAGGGACCTCTTGGGATGGTGGGACACCTTGGGAACGCCCCTCGGGACCTCCTGAGGTGGTCGACACCTTGGGGACACCCCTGGGGACCTTTTTGCCTGGTCGGATATCAAGGGGACACCCTGGGGACACTTCTAGGGCCAGTGTAGGGTGGAGGAACATCACGGGGTCACCCGTGGAGATCTCCTGGGTTGGTGGGACATCATGGGGACACCTTAGGGACACCCATAGGGACCTCCTGGGGTGGTGGGACACATTGGGGATGCCCTCTCAGGATCTCCTGAGGTGGTTGACATCTTGGGGACACCCTGGGGACACCCCTGGGGACCTCCTAGTGTGGTGGGACACCTTGGGGACACCCTTGG
>NW_009233893.1:0-33113 GCF_000690835.1 Fulmarus glacialis | reverse complement strand
AGGATACACAGTTTATACTAGTTACAATTTCACACACAACAAACTAGTTACAAACACAACACCTGTTAGTTACCTAACTTCCAACCAACAAACCTTCATTGTTTAAAATTACAGAAGCAAGCAATATAAAATAATAGGTACTGTAACAAACTGTATCTACTACATCAGGGAGACAGGCACTGGAAAGGTTAAAAAGCCAACTATAGTACCAACATTTTTGTCTGTCTCATGCAGCTGTTGTACATTTTGACACCTGAAAATCTGCTAAAATTGGCAGAACCTTTCTCTTTGTGGAGGGGTACAGTTGGTATCTCACATTTTAAATTGACAAAAAACTGTTTTCTTTTTCAGTGTTGTCCCGTGTCCCTAACCCTAGGACTAAATGCACAGACTAGATTTTATCTGCTTGTGGGCCATCACAAAAAAAGAATATTCCCCAGTCCAGCCTCTGCCCTCAGCAAAAATGCACATCATATGTCCATGTAGGCAGTTTAGCAGAAAGCAGCAGCCTGTTTTTCCCCTGTGAACACGCAGAGGGAAGGAAGATGAGACCCTAGGGAATGTCTTGCTCTGCTCCATAATGGTGAACTCTTTCTTTGTTTACTGGTACACCGTGGAAAGCCTGAAATGAATATTACCTTCCAAAGACGTCGCTTTCCTCCTTTGCATGCATGTTGATGAAGACATTCCTCCTCAGATATGCAGAATGAGTCCCTATGACTTCAGTGGACTTTATTTGTGCAGCAGGAAATCCAGATTACACAGAGTAAATCCTAAATGCCTGAATGGCCTATGTGCCAGAAACAGATGCTTATAAAAGCCAGAAAGCTTAAGATACGATTTACAAAGCAGGCATCTACTTTTCAATACATTTACAAAGATATCTTCTGTTGCTGCATTTGATCCACTTCCTGACAGCTTATTTAAACCTCTCAAAGAAGGTATGTTTGTAACTAGTTTATTTTTATCACTGATAAGCACAAATATTAAGTGCAAACAATACACCAAATTCCTTCCCCTGCACCTCCAGTATACTTATATTTGCACTTTCGTGCTTCATTATACCAAAATATTGTTCCAACTAAATAAAGGAAATAAATACATACTTCTGATTTGCTGCTTGTATTGCAGTACTATGTAGACACCATTTTTGAGAACAAAGCTTCACCATGCAAGGTGTTGAACACACAGGGTAGAAATTAATTCAGAACAGAGAAGTCAAATGAGTTATTAGTTCTTCCTGCAAATAAAACAAGGTTCTGGAAGAAATTGCAGTGTAATGAGTGGCAGAACCATGGCATGTTACTCTAGTTAGCATGTAAATGTGACACTAACCCTGAGATAAATCCTTAGCAGTGGTCCTGAGAGAGCAGGCTCTATGCCACCTTTCTGATCCCTTTCTTAAGACATTTTCCAACCTGATCAGATCAAAATTTTGCCTGATCCAGCAATTGCTTTTGAAATGGTTTCACAGAGCAACTGTTGTGGTGATACCAGTCCATAGACACCAGGGAAGGTGCTCAGTGCTGCTAAAACACTACGCATGACTGTGATCCCCAGCAGGGCTGATTTCAATGAACTCTGGGTGTGGAACAGACACAGTCCTACTGAACACCTCGGAACATGCTCTGCCACAGAGAAATGCCATAGCTGTATCTGTAGCTGAATTTTGCTCCAGCACTGGGCCAGTTAGGTCATCTCTGCTGTTGACTTATCACTCATCAGACCCTTCAAAGGCCAATGCTGCTGCAAGGAACAACTTTCAGTGAGGCAGAACAGCTGCTCTTTACTTATAAACTGGGCTGCTGAGTCCCAGAGATAGCTGGTGGAAAGAAGGTGAACTGTCATCTTTCTGAGACTTGCTATCAGGTTTTATTACCATGAGATGTAATTTGGGCCTTGATAGCATATTCCAGTAACAAAATATTTTTTAAGTGTTTCAGGAGTCAGAATGAGACCAGCACTTTGAACTGCTGTTCCCACCTGCTTGTTTACCTTTCAGCTTCAGTTCGTGGATGTTTTTCCAGGCTATTGCCCTTGCTTTGTTAGAGCTGATCAGGCAGTGTTGTGAGAACTACTACACAACAAAACACATCTGCAGGCACAGCAGGCTAGGACATTCAGACATGCTTCAGACAGGCAGATGATGATGCTTGTTGAGGCTTTCAGGTGCACCCAGAGCTTTTTGTTTTACCTTCATTTGCCATTGATTCTGCATAATCAGCTGGGCAGTTCCCCTCTGATGCACAGAATTCAATACCATGCACAGGGCACTGTCTCCTGCATACACAGGAGAAAGGAATGCTCTGCCAGCACCTGGAGCTGGTCCCAGGGACCTGAGATAGGGAAAGGTAGCAGAACTTACAAAGGAAGGAGAGGGAGAACAGACTACTGTCCTCCAGGTCTTCAAGAGCATTAGCACTGTTAGGGTTACGTTATGAATCTGACAGCATCCATCTTAGTTCTTCCCTCCTCCCTAGTGCCACAGTTTGGAGAAGGCATCTAGGTTTTTTCAGAAAACCAGAGATGAACTTCACTATGTCATTTACATCTCTCTTGCCCCAAAATGTGCCTGATCCATCTGACTGAACCTCTTCCAACAGTGGTGCAAATATGCACAAACTTATCAATAATGAGGTTCTGACTAAGGTCCAGACTGCACCTGGTTAGTCTGGCACTTCTCATCTGGAGGTTGGTACTGGCTCCCAGCCATTTCTCCCTGCAGACCCTTTCCTGGAGATCTCAGTGAGGCATATGTCTTCAAAAAGACTGACTGTTTAGTCATTAGATATGCCACTTGCTGATTTATACTCTTTGAAGAAAGAGTGCTAGAGTCAGTCTGGACAGAAGGAAAACCACTGTGACTGGTCCTGGCACTGTTGGGACAGCAGCTAGTGTACTCTGTGGCTGATGCTTTCCATGACATCACACCTGACATGATTAGCATTTTGCTATACACTCAGCATCCAGGCTAGTACTTTTCCATGCCAGGTGTGTGACTCTTCATGAACGCTATTTAGAAAGATTCAGCCAAACCTGCTCAGCTGTTGTTGTTAATGAGACATGGAAAAGCTTCACTAGCATATTCCTGCCTGATATTGGAAGGAAACAAACCAACAAGCGTGAAGAGAAGGGAGTTTCTGGTAAGACAATGTAAGGGTATGAGGTGTGTCTGAAGGCCCACTGGATAAGCTGGGGAGAAACTACGTGTGTAACTCGGGCCCACAGGCTCTAGCTACCAGGATTCCTTGCACTCCCCAACTCTTCTGCTATCAGCTAATAGCTGTATCAGCAAACGCAATCAGTCTCAGACATTGCTTCCCAATAAGGCAGATCATTTTTCCAAGTCAGTATACCTGAGATTGCTTTAACAGTTGAAACAGCTATAAAAAATTCACCAATTCCAGAGCATAAAGGAAAATTCCTATGGAGTTAATTTTTAAACACTCATTATGACGCAGTAGGTACAATCTGTTACAGTACCTATTATTCCATACTGCTCGCTTCTTTAATTCTAAACAATGAAGACTTGTTGCTTAGGAGTTAGGTAACTAGCAGGTATTGTGTTTGCTGGTGTGTAGCACTGTTAGACCCTAGTAATGATCAACCTTGAAATTAAGAACCAGAAATGAACGTGGTCCAGACATGGCTCAGAGACAAACTTCGACCTTATAAGGAAAGAGAGAAACAAGTTCACAAAGAGTTCACTACCCTGCCGACCACCAGAGACCACTCGAGACCCTCAAGAAGACCCTAAAGGCTTTAGTCCGCATGTGTCTAGGATGATGTAATATTATAATTAGTTCTTGGAAATTTAATGAATATGTAAAAGAGAAATTTAAAATATGTATGAGAAGCATGGATATAAACAGAAAGGTGATTAGACCAGGTGTGCTTGATTTGTGGCAAGTCCACTGAGCACCCAGGCCTGAATAAAACAATATCTCTCCTGAGCATGTGGAATTGGTTACTTGCATGCCAGGCACGAATCCGCGTTTCGGACAACAATTACAGAGATTAAAAGAAGCATTGCATTTATGAATCATCCAGAAATCCTCATGATCTTCCTCTGTTGTTTAAATAATTAAAGCAAGTCATTTTCCATCCTCTGCCACTGCTCTGTGTCTTGGTGAAGGCCTTTTAGCTGTTAGATGAGCAATTCACATTGAAATTTTTATTTATTTGCTCCATGCTGTTCAACTCCAGGTCCCTGTTAGTCTTCCTGTCTTGTAATCTTAAAACAATTACAAGGATAATCTAGTACATCTGTATGTTCTGTGCATGTACTGTGTGATTGCTCCAAATACTGATGGATTTTATTTTATATGGGGCTTTTCCCTACTGTACTTTAATTTCTTCACATGTGCAAAAGAAGGATAATTGATTTTTCGTCCTTTAAAGATTATTGTGGGGGGGGTGTGTGTCTTATTAGCACAGTAGCAAGGAAAAACAAGCTAATTGCAAAGGCAAATTATTAACCAAAAAGCATAGCATTGATCCTGGCTTCCTCACTGGTTTTCCCTTCCTCACCATGACCATGAGATGCCTTATGCATTGCCTTCCCTCTCCACCTTTTAGTCCCCAGTTCTGTCTCATGCAGAGCAAAGATATCTAGCCCATCACCTCACTTCCTCTCTGGCTTTTCAGCCCCATGTGCCAGATCTCTGCCTCTTAGAGTAAGGAGAGATAGCAGTGTGGCATGAAGGAATATGTGCCACTTTACAAATGGCTCCTAGAAATGAATTTATGATATGGCAGAGACAACAAAACCTCACTTGTAACCTATATCTTTGCTGCTTAACTAAACACTGCACTGGCTTTGGCTGGGATAGAGTATTTTCTCAGATTCCAATGTGAAAGAAAGGTAAAGGCATTCCTTTTTTGCTGAAGGTGTAGATAAATTGCATCAGCTCTCTGCCCCAGTTGCAGGGAAAGGAGTTGGCAAAGCCTGGGAGGAAAGTTTAGCTTTTTCTTGCCAAGAACAGCTCATTCAAGATGCAAGGTGACACAGCAATCAGTGTGATGGATCGTGACAAGTCTGGCAGACTAAAAATTCTCAGGAGAGCGGCTGTAACAGCTTCAAGGTTGTAACATTTGCCGGTTTGCCTGTTCTGCTTGTGTTTTCTGTGAAAAGAAAAGTTCATTTAAAAATAATAATAATAAAAAAAGAAAGAATTTTTTTCCTTTCTTCCAGAACTGCAAAGTTCCGTTATGCAATATTTATCAAGAAGATACATTGCTTGTTATGCTTTTTGAAAGGATGGCTTTATTCAAAGATGAAGGGGAAGAAAGGCAAAGTCTGATTTCTGGACTTGAAAGAATTGTCATAAAAGGCAGATGTTTTGATCAGACTGAAATGGCCTGAAACCATCTTTACTTTTCTGGCATTCAAGCAGTCAGGTTGCCTGCTTTAAATTCCACACCCTTTAAAGATGAAATACATTCATTTGGTGTACTCACTGGCTGCGTGACTCGCCATCCAGTAATGTACTTGGTTCATTGTAAACATTTCCTGCCTGCTTGTTTGTTTTCCAAACCAGATTGTTCTCTGAGCTCGCATCTGCCTGTTGTCTCCCAGTAATTTGTTCTTCTTTTATGTAGCCACCACTAGGGAAGTTGATCCAGTCATTGTTGTTTGCAGCTAGTTTTACCTCTAGACTGTTCCACCTTCTCTGTCTCCTGCCATGTGATGGGTCAGGCCACCTGCACATTCCCAGGCTGCCAGGAGAACTAACATGAATAGGAATAATCCTGCTTTACTCTTTATCTCTAAAAAATATCATATCCATCATGGAGAGCCTCTCCGCTCTCATTGCAGTGTTGTTCCCTGCTTGCTCTCTCCTGCTGGAGAGTGTCAGAGAGGACAGCTGTGAGAATTGGCAGAGGTGAACCTTGAGGGAAAAAATCTTATTTAGGGATTTAGGGAGATCACGGCAACCTGGTCGGCTTTCTGCAGCTCTCCAACTCAGCTTGTCACTGGAACTGGGAGGTTAAAGTTAAACTACATGTTTACAGGCTTGTTGTCCATGACTTTTGACATGGTCTGCCTCCCCATCCTTCTATGAGAGCAGATTCCACAAATTTATTCCCCACAGGGTTCTTTTATTGCTTTAAACCAATTTCATACTAATTTCATTGAGTGCCCCCTTGCTCTAGGACTGCAGAACAGCTCTGCATTTACCTTATCCTCCAGTTTCATGATTTAGTAAACCCACAGGTATTCCTCTCAGATTTCTTCTTTCCAAACTGAAGAGTCCTGGTCCTTTTAGCCTCTTTGTCTAGAAATGCACCCCCTAATTGCCTTTATCTGTCTGATCCTCACCATTACCCACTTAGAGAGGTAGAGAACAGAATTGTACACAGTGGTTATGAGGTAGGTGTGCCCTGTTTTTATGTACAGAAGAATGAATACCCCCATCTTCTTCTCCATCCTTCCCTGGTGGTGCTTTAGCATTCTTCTTGGTTTTGTTCAACTCAGTGTTATTGTGTGCTGAACCAATGATTTGCAGAGACCTGTCTGCAGTGACTCTGAGAGCTCTGCCCTGAGCTATAATTGCCAGTTCTGTTTTCAGTGACACATTGACATGGCTTAGATTTATTTTTCTGTAGACACATTGTCTTGTTTTTATTTATGCTGGAGGTCATCAGCCATTCTTTCGCCCACTAAATCAGTTTTGAGAGGTCCTTCTGGACTGCCTCATCATTAACTGTGGCTTTTGACTACCTGAAAGACTACCATCAACAGGATGGAGATTTCACTGTTCAGCTCCTTCATAAGTTCTCTGATGAGGATGCTAACTAAAACCTCAGGGACAGGATTACTGAATATTTTCCATCCAGAAAAATAACCATTAAGCTTCCTTTTCTTTAACTAGAGTTCAGTTTATGAAAGAATCTAGTTTTCTTAACAACCTTTAAGATTTTGGGATTCTTTCTCTCCTCTCCTTCCCTAGTGCTCCCTTTGTTGTCCGAAAAGCGGATTCGTGCCCGGCGTGCAAGTAACCAATTCCACATGCTCAGGAGAGATATTGTTTTATTCAGGCCTGGGTGCTCGGTGAACTTGCCACAAATCAAGCACACCTGGTCTAATCACCTTTCTGTTTATATCCATGCTTCTCATACATATTTTAAATTTCTCTTTTACATATTCATTAATTTTCCAGGAACTAATTATAATATTACATCATCCTAGACACATGCGGACTAAAGCCTTTAGGGTCTTCTTGAGGGTCTCGAGTGGTCTCTGGTGGTCAGCAGGGTAGTGAACTTTCTGTGAACTTGTCCTTCCTTCTCCTTATAAGGTTGCAACTTGTCCCCGAGCCATACTTGGATCGCTTTTGTTTATGGTTTCCATAGTCAAAGTTAATTATCACTAGAATCTAACAATGCTTCTAGGATACACAGTTTATACTAGTTACAATTCCACACACTTACAAACACAACACCTGTTAGTTACCTAACTTCTAAGCAACGAAGCTTCATTGTTTAAAATTACAGAAGCGAGCAATATAGAATAATAGGTACTGTAACAAACTGTATCTACTACATCACCTTGGATAAGTGATCGTCAGGAGAAATCCATGCTGCTGGGCCTCTGTTTCTACACAGTTCCATATCACTAAGTCCCTATCAGTGATTATGCAGCACAGGCAGGGCAGACCTTTTTTTCTTAAGACTAGCCCTGATTGCCTTTTGCTCCAGTGAGTCCATGACAGAATGGGTTGAGAAGCTTTACCGCCTGCAGTGATGCTGCACCCTCTTCCTTGCATTTCTTACCACTCAGAGATGGTGTTTGTTGGCAGTGAAACCCCTGTGCTGACTCAAAGATGAGCCAAGTAGAGACATTTATTCATACAGGCCACCACCATGGTGTAGCTCTCTCTGACATTTCATGCCATGTTGCTAAGATGCTGCAACTCCAGTTTTATAGACATATAGCATATTGCGAAGTGCGTGGCCAGCGCTTACTCAGAAGACCAACAGTAGAGTCTATAATAAAAAAGTAGATCCCTAAGACCTTATCCGTGTTCTCTGACTGAGGCTTTCCTCACATTCATGTGGAGCTCGTCACCATGGCCTGTGCTGGCCACCTAGGACTCTGGTCTTCTTCCTTATGAAGCTTCCCAAGAGACGCAGCAGGAAGGCTTGGTTTGGGTATCTCCAGACAAACTAAGCTATGAATTGTTCAGCCTCCTCAAAAAGGGAGTGTTTCTGGACAAGAGAATGGTGAGGTCCTGAGGGATGGTCAGAGTTGGTGGTGCTGGGGACCTGAGAACAGTCTGGTGTATTATGGTGGAATGAACCTCAGCTAAGATGTGCTGGGCTCTCACCGCTGTCTACAGAAGGGGCCTCAACTTGATCATAGATGCCTTACTAACAGACTGGTCAAATTAAGTGCATAGATTTCCCTCTGTATCTCTTATTGCTGCCCTGATCTTTTATCTTGTCTGACATGAGTTGCACAAGGACATTTAGGAGTCCCGTGGCAAGACAGGACAACTCACTCATTCTGCTTGTCCTCTCTTCTGTTTGCTGCTGCAATGCAATTGCCATTAAACATTAATGCACAAACAGTCTCAGCCTTCCCTGCTGAAAGGGAAAAAACAAAGCTGTTGGGATCTCTGCAGATTCAGGAAGGGGGAACATGATCTGTTAACCATCATGCAAAGAAATGAATGGATGTTCTCTGCACCAGGTATTTTTTTCTACATTTTCTATAGAGTAATTTACCATTCATTGTTCTGATGGTTACTTCTAAGCTGATGAAGTATAGCTTTCACTTATTGTAATCTGTATGTTTTGTGATTTGCTATGTAAGTAATACTGCTTTTAAATTTTGTATCTCCTTTATTCTTCCTCAGAGGAAAAATTTGTTTACAGTCTTCATTTAACACATAATCTTTCTGTCCTGACTGATGTTAGCAGAGCATTCTTCTGAAAGGATGCCCTGGCTTCTTCCAGAAAATTCTCTGTACCTTCACTTCAATGCTGTGCAGGTAAGGAAATTGTTTCAGAGGGATATAAGGAGAGGTCCCCCTGGCATTAGCATCTGAAAGCCTCTAAATAATGGGTCAGTGGCAAGAAACACCTTTGTCATTTTGCTTTTACAGGGCTGTGAAAGGATGAATTGGCCAGAAAACAGCTTCTTGGATTTCATTCATGGAGAAAGGTAGCCAATTCAGGAGTCTGGAACTGCCAAAAGAAGGCTGGCAGGAGAGTTCACAGCTGTTGGCAAGAGCAAGAAGGGATTTTTTATCTCCAGGAGGTGCTTTTCAGAATGGACTACAATAAAGAGAGCAGGAAATAGTGGGGTGTTTTTTTTTCCTTCTGTGGAATGATATTCTGGGCTGCTGCTAAAAAGAAGCTCCATCTGATAAGAACAAAGTAGAGATGGAGAGTTAGAACCCAGCTTTCAATGCTTTACCTCCTGTTTTATTTCAGTGGGGAACTCTACAGTGGGAAATAAAGAACTGCACTGAAGAGTTTTAGGAAATTATTACCACAAAGGGATGTCTGTGTGAAATCCTCACTCCTCAGTCGAGGGCCAGACTCAGAAATCACAAGTTCAAGGTCACCTGAAATACAGCTGCAGAACTGGATGGATGGAGCATGAACTCCATATTGCTGTCTCAGCTGTATTTCAGGTGACCTTGAACTTGTGTTTCAAAAACTCCTTTTGTGATATTCATTTCCCAAAGCTCTTCACTGCATTGATAATTAGAAGGGATTCTTGGGCTAGGAAAATAAAACATTTGCACTTAGTTCTCTGTTGTAACTGAGAAGGCTACAGGTTTATCTCTGCCAAGACAATGGAATGCATTCATCAAAATGATGGTAGGAACATTCCTCACCTCACTTCACCTGCCTTGTTGACAGGACAAGGCTGAATTCCACTTAAATAACAATGATGCGCTTAAGAGCAGTGTAGTCTCACAGCTACACCCTCTGCTGTAGAAGAGTGCACCTTACTATCCTGGTGAACGGCATATTTAACAGTGGCATTGCATGTAGCAATATGAAAGGAATATATCCCTTAATTCTTGTGCACATTCACACGGGCATACCTCTGCCAATGATTTCCGTGCTTTCTAACTGCAGGATTCGTTACTGTCTTTTTGGTATGTAGAAAAAAAAGTGTACAAAGAATTAAGTCAGCAAATTGGTGAAGAAGAAATCCATGATTGTAGACTTCTGCAGGGTGGCTAATCCACCACTCTTCTCTCACCTCACTATGCTTTCACCCTGAGGCTCTAGGCTTACATTTAAATCAACTGTAGTTGCAGAAGCTATCCCTAATAATAGCAAACTTTGGAGAAAGAGAAAGAGAAAGAAAGAGAAGAAAAAAGAGAAAGAAACCAGTCGTATTTTTTTATAGATCCTGCAAAATGTTACAGCTTCTCCTCCTTCAAGCTTCTGTTCTGTTGGCTTGGTGGGTCCTGAGTCTCTGATGGAGGCAGAATTCAAGCACCAGGGGACAGAAAGAGAAGTGCCATCATCATGTCCTGTCTGCAAGGCAAAGCTAGTCCAGAACAAGACAGAGTTCAAATTTAGAGGACAGAAGCAATCCCTTGTGTTTCTGTCACTACAGCATTTCACCGTAGTTACAGCCATAGTTTAGGCTCCCTCTATATTTGGTGGAGAAAGAGGCTTCTCCAAGTGGGATATAGCCCAGCTAGGATCTGCATCACTTTTGAGAAGAGGAGGTCTCCACAAGCCACCACAGTCCCTGTCAGAAAACATCCACCTTCTCTGGCATGGGCCTCCATGGGCTGCAGTGTGGGTATCTGCTCCAGCGTGTGGTCCTTTCCATGGGCTGCAAGGGAATCTCTGTTCTGGTGCCTGGAGTACCTCCTTCTCCTCCTCCTTCTCTGACCTTGGTGTTTACAGGGTCATTTCTTGCATTTTTTTACCTCACTCTTCACAGCATTGTGCCCTTTCTAAAATACATTTTCCCAGAGGCGCCACAAGCTTGGCTGAGGGGCTCAGCTGTGTCCTGTGCTGGGTCTGTTGGAGTCAGCTGGAACTGACTGGAACCATCTGTGTCCAGCATAGGGTAGCCCCCGGTCTCTTCTCACAGAGGCCGTCCCTGCAGACCCCCTACTAACCAAAACATGGAGACCTACGTCTAATACTTTCCACCCCTCGCCTCTGTGAAACTGAATTGTTGTTAAATTATACATTCATCACACTCTTCACAAACTTCATTTGCATCAAAACAAAAAGTTGCCCACCTGAAAATAAAGGTAACATCATCACAAAAGCAACAAAGATGGACAGTTTACACACACAATAAAAGTCTACCCCTTGTCCCTTCTCCACATTCTAACAACAAAATTACTGCACTATGTAGCAATGTCCAGCCTTTTCCAGGAAAGCAGGGCCTCAGCACATGTATTGGCACCTTGGGAAGACACAACGCCGTAACCACGAACATGCCTCCTTCCTTCTCCTTTCTCCCAGCTTTTATTGCTGAGCACAAGGTCATATAGTATGGGGTATCCCTTCGGTCCGTTGGGGTCAGCTGTCCCAGCTGTTTCCCCTCCCAACTTCTTGCCTGCCCCCAGCCTGCTCGCTGCAGGGGCAAGTGAGAAACAGAGGAGGTCTTCACACTGTGCAAGCACTGTTCAGCTGGTGTGTTATCAACATTCTTTTAGTCACAGATGCAAAGCATGGCACCATACGGGTTGCTATGAAGAAAGTTAACTTCATAACTTTGTCTCAGCCAGAACCCAGTAGAATAGCAAATCATTACTAGCCCTGCTTTTTGTGGCTGAAAACAGAGGTTTACCTAAGAAGAATTACAGGCATGTTCTTTCGCCAAATAAATCCTCTCATGAGAACAGTCTGCCTAACTGATACTAATTAATCTATATAAAGAGAAATATGGATTCCTTTGGTTCCGGGATAAGGTAAATTTTATCTTAACCGACTTTTTCAAGATAAGTTTTTCAAATGCCATTGTTGGCCCTGAAGGGTTATTCCTGCAAGAAAAGGTTCTGTCTAAAACAGTTCTGTCTAAAAAAAAACAAGCGGAACAAAGGATGGCTCAGTGATGTCAACTGCAAAAAAACCCAAACAAACAAAAAAAAGTGAGCAGTTTCATAGCTGACTGACAAATAGGAGAAACATGACTGAAAATTTCCATGTTAATTCTGAAAGCTTCAGTTAGGGAGAGAAGAGTCTGATATTTTAAAAGGCATTGCTGTGTCCAGTTGCTCAAATACTAAAAACATGTTCATTGTAACTGTTCCTGAAATGTACTGCTTTGCTGAGAGGTGGAGCTGCCTGGATGCCCCATTTCTATAGGCAGTGGTATGTTCATAGGGTTCTGTAAAATGTGACTAGAAGAGGGAAAATCCAATGTTTATAATGCCTTTCTTCAAGAATCATTGTAAATTTCTTTCCTTTCCCTGGCCAGCCCCAATGCAACTTTGATTGCTCTGCAAGCCAAGATGAAAAGGAATCTGTTTTGTAGGCAATGAGCCAGTGTCTCTCATTAACTGCAGTGTTCTGGTAGGGATTAATTGCTGCCTAAGGCTGGAGAGTCCCCTTCTCCTGAAGCACATCTCCATAGATTTCTGTGGTAGCACAGTGGGGAAAGAAATGGCTACTCTATCTGCAAACCCATAGCCCATCAGGGGTGTTTCTGAGATGGAGAGGGGATAGATGGGTGGACTTCTCTTGGTTTTCATGGAATTAAAACAAACTGGATGCCCAGGACAGCCTCCAAAGACTCATTCCACACAATATCATGGATATGAGTGAGCCTTCTCAGAGATGGGACTCTGAAGGTGTTTGTTCAACATTTTGAGAACTGTATTGCATCCCATAAGCTCTTTTGTGTTCCAACTCTCTTCCTGCCCTGCCCCATCTTCCCCATCCTCCCTAGCATGCAAGACCAAGGCCATGTTGCATGCATGTCTGAACGGTACCAGTGTTGAGGGGGAGCCTGCAACACTGCCCAGCAGTGGAGAGGTGGGGCTTTACCTGTCAGCAGAGCCTCAAGAGCCCAAGCTCTTGAGAAATAGGACTTAAAACAGATGCTGCACAGTAGCACTCCTTCATTCTCTGATCCCTACAGATCACAGTTCAGGCTGAGCTGCTGCAAAGAGGGAGCAGGAGAGATGCAGTGCCACTGGCAGCTTAAACAATTAACATAATGCGGAGGACTGATGCAACTTTTGGGACTTTTGGGAAGTGTCTGACTAAGATCAAATTTCCTATGTTTCATGATTCTAGCACCCAGGCTGTGTAGTTTGCCTCTGTGAGGTTGTGTTTTGTGGGTGCTGGAAATACTTGTACTGCATTCAAAGTAAATAAGGGCCTCTCCTGCTCCTGCTCCCTCCATGTGTGACTTTCTTTTTTGACTTCTCTGTGTGTGAACGAAAATGCAATAGCATTCATGCTGTGGAGTCAGTGCTGTATATTTACGCAAACATGTAGGCACAATGTAAGGAGCTGGAGGGTGTATTCAGTCATATCTGGGATTTGTGTAGAGAGCCTACTACAGAAGGTGTATTTAGTTGTCCTCCATTTGTGTGTGTTTTGAATTCTCTCAGGTAGCATTTAGAAGGAAGATCATGTGTTTGCAGTAACGAAAGGTACTATCTCATTGTAGTTGGACACAAGCTGTGCCAAGGCTGATCCTTAGATTGAGAAGGCACAACTGGATTTTTGGGAAAGATGAGAAGATAATCCCTTTCTATTGAGGTCACAGAGCTTTACAGGCAAATTTCATATAAGAGCAACCACTCAAAAAAAGGAGCACAGCTGTCAACCAGAGTTGTTTCCTCACTAAGATTCTGACTCAGCCACATATATTAGAATGCTTTAAGCATTTGCATACAGTTTCTGATTAATTAAGCCTGAGATATTTCAGACACGCTGTAAGCAAATACATACTTTCCAGAAGATACTTCCTGCCTCGTTGTAGTAATGCATAGGTGGTGGGTTATACCCTCTTCCATTTAAGTTTACTTATGTGCTGTTAAAGCACTGGAGAGAAATGTTTTTCTGATTCCATATTTCTAAGGTTCTAAACAATGTTTTTTATCTCAACGGCCATATACAGCAGATATAGTATTCTTTATGTTTCATTTTTGTGTCCTTCCCTGTTTCTTTAAATACATGCCTTGGTCCAGGCTCTGCAGGAAACAAACGAAACATGTATTAATCTGAGCAGAAAGCGGCTCATGGTCTGAATTAATTGCCATAATGCAGCTAGGATGTTTTGCATAGGGTAGAACTGATATGTCATTCTCTCTCCAGGACATTATTTGCTTGTTTTTTCAAAAGACGAACAGAAAGGAGAAAAGTCTAAGTATGAACTGTTCTATTCTTCCCTCTTGCAAGATTCATAGGTTCTTTTCACAGCTGGATTTGTGGTGGTAGGTGGTCCCACTGGTTGTACTAGAGAACCTATTTCATTAGTTGCCACTGGTTTTGTCAGGCCATTGCTACCCAACTGTTTTGAAAAAGCAATCTCAGATCACATAATTCTGCTCTCTGTGCTGGCACTCAATTCAGCAGGCTCCAGCTCTGGGACACAATCCTGATTTTCAGAGCTCTGTGATGAAATTCACTGAGGATAGAGCAGGAGGGATCCTCTGTGATCTCCTAACTGGACTTTTTGTGTAACACAGGAGAAAACCTCACCTGATAGTTCTTGCATTAGTCCTGGAAATGGTGGAAGAAATGGGGCATGTCTTAGAAGGACTTTCAGCACAAGTCCTAGCTCTGACAGAGGAAACTCCCTCCTTAGTCAGCACTCTCTTTGACAGCTGGCTTCCACAGATATTTCTCACAATAAGTGAATCTAGACACACAAATGACAGAGAGGATGGGTCAGAAGCGAAAGTGAGGACCTTTTGTGAGTGCTAGACTGGCTGTTAGAATCCATTGCTGGGAGACATAAAAAGAGCTTTCTCTGCAAATACAGCTCTTCTCTTATACAAACCTACTCCTTCTTATTTTGCACAGAAAGAAAAAACAAATAAATAAAATCCCATTGCTCTTCTTTTGTGAAAGAGGAGAGTAGTAATTTATTATGAAAAGGAAGTATCTGAGATAATTACTACTGCGGACATAGTTTTGGGATTAAAATCAAAGCTGCATAGCTCTTCTATCTTACGACTAAAATAGCTTCTGCTTATAGTAGTTCATTGAAATGGAAATACACCAAATGCATTTCATCCACTGGAACTGTGGAAAGCTCATGCTGATTACTCATGCTTTGGGTTTTCTTCTGATGGTGCCAAATCTCGACATTTCTGCAATGTTTCCAATTGTAGGTACTATCACAAAGTATAGGTATTCAGTAAGTCCCACTTCAAACTAGCTTTGAATTTGTCTTGTACTGTTGTTTTGCATGAGGAGGGCTTCCATCATGGAGCCTTTGTTTCGACAAAGATGTGGGGCATCTTTTTCATTTACATTTTCCTTGACACTGTCTCATTTACCAAAAGAAAGTCTGTTGCAAGACCTGGAGCTCTTTCCTCTTTTGGCCTCATGACATTTTGCTTGCATTAATGTTGCCTTTCCACTGAAGATAAACTTGCATATAATACTGAACCACAGAGGGAATTGTCAATATTTTCTTATTGGAATAATCAAGTATCTGCTGTTACAGGCTCTGCACTGATCAGCTGTCACAGTTCAAGTTCTTCCTCTTTCAGCAGGGTCTTCACAGATGATTATTGATTTGCTACACTGAACTAAAATAGCTTAAACCACAATACAATTGCTTAGAGACCTTGTCTGCTGGGTTGACTTTATATAGTGTCCTTCTGATGACATTCACACTATAGCTCTTAATTTCCACTCTAAAGGCCTACCTAAAAGTCAGAGTTTGTTTTAAAGGGTAGTCGGGGGGTCAATTCCTCTCTCATACTGCTTTCTGCAGTTGTTTGGGAACACAGTGTTTTTCTCTTATTAAGCATTTCAGCAGTGCCAGGCATGAGCGCAGATCCTCAGCTAGCTGCTATACAAACATAATGGCTGCTGTCAGTTGACACTGCACTTACTGTCACACCAGTTAAAGCTGGTACATGGGCACTTTGCAAAATCAGGGTCTGTCTCTTTCCATCTCTGAAGCCTCTGCTGAAGTATCACAGGCTCCCTCTACCCTGCTGAGAGAGAGGACTGAATATGGAGTTGCTGACCACCCATGTTTGTCAGTTTGGCTCTGGAGCAAGACTGCTGTGGGACACTCCAGAACATGGACATCCAAAGAGCACTGGGATACAGCTCCTGATCTGTGGCTATGGGCAGAAACAAAAAAACCTGATCTCCAGCATTATATCCCAAGAAAACAGCAAGCTGTGGGAGAAGAGACCAAGGCCCAACTCTAGCCCAGCACCATGCATAGTGCCCTCTTGGATGAAGAATCCTCATTTGGAGTTGCTTCTTTAACCCCTGTTTGCTCATTAATAGAATGAAAAAAATCTGGGCTGAAACTTGGATGTCAAGCAATCTGATGAAATGCATTGTATGTCACTGAGCCTATCTTTGTTGGTCTGTGACATACTAGGTTTATTTGGGTTTGGGAGCCACCTGAAGTCAGTAAGAATCACAAAAGCTTTGAATCAGACATGGGGGCTCAAGTTAGCCACAGTAATTCAGATTTAGAAAAGTTCAGATATGCTACGTACTAAGGATCTACATCATATAAGACCACAAGAACCTGAACTCCACGCAGGAGTAGCCAGTGGCCCATGTCTCTCCAAATGTACTAGCCTTTGGCAAGCTGACTGGAGCCTGAAAAAATACCAGAATTTTCTTCTTTTAAAGCCTGACTTGACAGTTAAGTTGGTAGCAAACTTACAGAAAAGGGACTTCTTATAGTGAAGGCTTTTTAAGTGAGGAGCGTGTTAAAATATGTTGGTGCTGTTAAATAACTGTGAAAAAGTAAAATAGCTGGTAGGATTTTGGAGAAGTACCATTGCAATTGGAAGGACTAGCCCTTCTTGGTGATGTATTAAGATCACAGGAGTGGCCAAACTTCACAAGATAAAAGCAAGAAGCCTAGCATGCTGTCTTTAACAGGAGCTACTGCTGGTTCTTCAGGAAACAGGGTGAGAAAAGAGGCTTTTTTACTGTTCTGAAAGCAACTGAATCTCATTAGAGGTTTTGCTAAGATCCTGACCTTTGAGAACGTTTGTTAGAACTGTCAGTTTTGGTTATCCTGAATTTTTTTTCCTGGTCATACAAAAGTCAAACCTCCTTTGCAAACTTGCAATAAACTTTATGTGACAGATCTACCACCACATGGAAAAGCTGCACTGAAATATGAAAAAAGTCTGCCTGTTCTTTTTGAGGCTTGCATATAAATGTATAAATTTATGTATTTTTGATATGAAAGGAGAGCACATGGGCAGTAAAGATAAAAACCAAAACTCTTGGTTCTCAGGTGATTTAACATGTCTCTTTGTTGTGCTGCTTTATGCTTCATCATTGCCAGAGTGTTTTATTCTTATTGTTATGTTTATTATTTATGTTCCCATGGCAACCAGAAGCTTTTGTCAAGGAGCCAGCCCTGTGTCTGTCCCTTTGAGAAGTGTCTCATAGAGACAGTCCCTGCTCCAAGGAACTTACAGGCGACAGAAATCTGGCAGGGGAGACGTGGAAATTAGATGTGTGAATCAAAGGAAACAGTGCTGGCAGTGCACTCTGTTGTGAATGCATCCAGGGGTGGATGTTCACTCACAGGGGGACAGGAACAGACCAGGGAGTTACAGGACTGTTAGTGCTGGTGAATTGACAGATGTGGCATGTGGTCCAGGCACAGGAGCCATTCGTCATCAGGATAATCTTTCCTGGTAGGGCAGATGTCCCCCGCCTCAGTCAAGTTCAAAGGCGGCATGTTGAAGGAGGGATTGAAACCAAGGACACAGCGGCACAGTTTTTGGTTACGTGTCTGTTTGACTTTCATCAAGTTCATAAAGAAGACAGTTGTAACCCTAAAAACCATGCTATTTCTGGCTGTACATTTCTTACATCGAACATTTCTTAATTTGTAAGTGTTTTGACTATATCTTCATATAATGAAGAAGCATTCTTACTCTTTTATATTATCGGTGGTTTTAAAAATACAACAGAGAGATTTCTCTTTGAATCACATAAAATTTGGGAACATAAGTTATAGTTGCTTACAGAAAGTCTAAAAATATGTTATGGAATTTTTTTGTGGATTGAATCTCAACTGGGGGATTTCCAAAATCCACCAGGAGCACAGCAGTTCATACTGGCTTATTTATGTTCATGTAAGTAACCCTAATGTGTTGAAAGTCAGCAGGATTTCAGATGGGCTAATACAAAACTCTCTTTCTAATATTCACACTACGAATGTGGCTGGCAACCCAGAAAAAACATTTGGTATACCCAAACAACCTTACAGACCACTTTTTGCCTACAGCATTAAAACAGCTATCAAACTACACATCCCCTAAGACAATGACCATGCTGTAGAGGGACAAAAGTCACCAGTGGAAAAAATGAAGTAGGTTATTTTATTTTTATTTGCTTTCTACCTTTTGAAAGTTTCGTACATTTTAATAAAAACATTTTAGAGAAATGTGCTTATCTTCCATTAACATCTTTGTGATTTTACAAATTGTATGAAGAGGAAGGCAAAAATACTGGTAGGAAGTTTTTGACTATTTTGTACTGGCCTCCACTGCACAGCTTCCACTGTCTGCCCAGCCTTGCTGAGTTCTGCAGAAGAACTCCTTAACTAGCTTTTTAAATGTCCACAGTCCTTTCTTGCAATTTATAATGCATTAGGAAACAGGTTGCACTTATTTTTTACCTGGCCTGCCTCAACAGGGATCGTTAGCAAGTAGCTTCTTGGGATTTTGAACCAAAGGACAGCTTCCATTACTTATGGGAAAGAGCCAGCCAAAATCTTAGCATTATATCACAATGTATGTGCCTTCCTTCTCCTCCATTTCATTGTAAATTGCCTTTCCTGTAATCAGGTGGCTCTCAAAATACTGTTGCTTAGAAGGAAACTTTCTAGCTATATCACAGGAGATAGTTATTCTATATATTTACATTATAAACAGTTGAATCTAAAAGTCCACCACCAAAATTTTGTATGGTTGCAGCATTTCTGGAGGACAATAGAAGTCCTCATTAAAATAAAATACTTGAAGTGGGATAAATTTCCTTCACAAGTACATCAGGGAAACATCTTGCTCTAGACAGTAAATTGCCCAGGTGAAAACTTACCTAAGGCAGTCCTTAGAGCGTTGTTGTGGTTTAACCCCAGCCGGCCACTGAGCACCATGCAGCTGCTCGCTCACCCCAGGTGGGGTGAGGCAGAGAATCAGAAGGGTAAAAGTGAGAAAACTCATGGGTTGAGATAAAGACAGTTTAACAGGGAAAGCAAAAGCCACACACGCAAGCAAAGCAAAACGAGAAATTCATTCATGACTTCCCATCGGCAGGCAGGTGTTCAGCCATCTGCAGGAAAGCAGGGCTCCATCACGCGTAACGGTTACTTGGGAAGACAAACGCCATCACTCCGAATGTCCCCCCCTCCTTCTTCTTCGCCCAGTCTTATATGCTGAGCATGACGTCGTATGGTATGGAATAGTCGATTGGCCAGCTGGGCCAGCCGTCCCGGCCATGCTCCCTCCCAGCCCCCTGCGTTCCTGGCAGGTCACGGGAAAATGAAAAGTCCTTGACTAGTGTAATCATTACTTAGCAACAACTAAAACATCAGTGTGTTATCAATATTATTCTCATACTACATCCAAAACACAGCACTATACCAGTTAATAGGAAGAAAATCAACTCCATCCCAGCTGAAACCAGGACAAGTGTCTATTCAATATTTGAAAATATCAGGACATTAAGCTGCAATATGCCCTGCAGAACTCAGTGGAGTATATTTCCTGCCTGCTGTACCATGTGGGTATACAGGAAGCCCTCTGGCAGGTCCCATGAGGTACTGATGGGCATTAGGTGTTTGTCAGAATGTGGTTTATACTTGTGTAAGATACCTTCCATCCTGTGGAAAGCCAAGGACTGTGGGAGCAGGGCTTGTGGATATACTTTCAGAAAGTCTAGAGGCCAAGGAGAAGGCAGGATAATGCACCCAGCTCGTGGTAGTTCAGGATTAGTAGATGGTATATCAACATTGTTTCCTGCTTCACTGTGTGCCCGCAGAGCAGGGATCAAGCCTAGTAAGTGGCTGTGCTCTGAAGTGCCTTCTTTTGCCTACAGTCTCAAGCAGTCTTTACTGTGATTTCACATCCTTACTTCTGGACAGAGTCAAGTTGTCTTGCCTCGCAGATCCCAAGCAATTTTTGGCTACTTTTCTTTTCCTGCTTTTTTCACTAAGGACCTAGCAGTCTGTTCCAGTTGTACTGTGATCCTTGCAGCACGTGTATGGCTGCTTTGATGGTGAAACAGTCTCTCTGAGTTAATTGCAGGAGGAAACAACCACTGCTAGTGTATCAACACTGCTTAATGTGTGTCTGTGGAGGGATCCAGTTAAATGGAGGGCTTCTGCCCTGCTGCTGGAGAATTGTGATGGAGATAGAAAACATCCTCTGGAAACAAAAATTAAGAGTCCTTTGCAACTAGTCTGGGAGCGCCTTTGTCATGTTGGAAAAGAACCGATGTGGATCCACATTAGAGGGTCTACATGGCGTGCTTTCCCAGGAGGAGTAGGAGTGGGACCTTGTGTTCCAACCTGCTGCGAAGGGACTGTAATTTGCCCCAGCCAGATACCTGGCCTGGACCAAATGCTGCACAAGCACTCACATTATTTCTGTCCTCTGACTATATGGATAAAACAACTGTAAAATTCATCTCCCAATCTGACCCTTATGTAAAATGTGGCATCTTAGAACAGCAAGTGGCGTGCAGATCAGAGCCTGCTGTACATAGCAGGATATCTGCACTGTCAAAATCAGATTCTGCTCCACTTCTCCCCATACAGCTCACAAACAAGGAGATGAATGGTGACCTTTCACCTGGGAAAAAAAAAAATTTGTAATCTCCAAACAATTGCACATGTGAAATATATGGTAAATTTTGCCCACATCATCCATGGTGTCTGAGTCACAACATATGTAGTTGGTGGGATCTTCAAAACATCCTGAGAAACACAGAGCATAGAAATCCATAGTTCATGCACTGTTTGTGAGAAAATTCTCTTGTTGCATCCTTGTGCAGGGCTGCCAGGCAAGAGTAAAGCTTCATGACTAGAAGCAGGGCAGGGTTCTGCTACCTGAGAACAAGAAATGCCAGTGGGTTTCCATCCAAAAAGGCATCCAAAAGAGGCAGCAAGTCTGTTAATTGCAGGCTCCCATCCCAGGCAGTAAATGAGACATGGAGTATTTTCTGTCTTACTTATCATTACCTCTTTATCTTTCTTCTTTATCTTCCTAGTCTAAATCTTTGTCCTTTGAGTCAGAATTGGCTATTTTGGTAGATCAGGAAAGCGATCTGAAAGGAACCTGGTGCTCTGGGATAAATATCTGAGCTGCTGAAGGATGGGAGACAAAAGGGAGAGGATCTTTCTGTATTCATGCTTTGTGCCCTATTCTCCTCATCAATATCCACGAATTACTTCTGTTGGACACAAGGTTAGTCTGAATGGACCACTGGTCTGACCCAACACAAATGTTCTCTCTGCTGATGAACAGACCTGGGAGTGCTCAGCAAGCAGACATTGTTCAGAGAAAACTGCCAGCTCTCTTGATGAATGAGGGGGGTGTGCTGAGGAGGGAAACTTTTGAGTAACTTGAGGCAATGGAAATGGTCTTCAGTGGATTCAGTGGATGGCTGCACTTAAATTGAATTGTTCCTCACTGCTTCCTTGCCTACCACCCATGTATGAAGTAAACTGCCAATCTGCAGCATCATTGGCTCATTCAGTCCTTATGGATCTAACCTCTTAGACTAAAAGGCACCATGGGACACAGCTTGGGGTGCAGTAAGAAGAGCTTACGAGCCTTGTCGCCAAAGGATCTGTGCTGCAGCGGAGAAAAGACTGTGCTTAGATATCTCCAGACCATCACTGTGACAGAGGTGTGAGTGTCCTTGGCCACACCACCATGTAATGGTTCTCATTGAAACCTCCCTTCTCATGGAGGTTTCTTCAAGTTGGGTGGTGATGTACCTGTTACTCCCAGGCTCATTCTCTCCAGTTTCAGTGAGAACTATGGGAGGAGTTGGCTACCAGTGAACACTGAAAACTTACACAGCAATTTCCAAAAGCCCAGAGCTTATGACCAAAGGGTCACAGTGCATTTGGATACTTTCCTGGGAGATGCTGGCTTTTGCTAGCTTATCTGCTGTCTACTCTCCTCTTAAAAGTTCAGCTTTGGAAGCCAAGCTGGGAGCAGAACTTCTTCAAAAATGAGTGTCCCCACTGTTGCTGATTTGTGGGGATGAGTCCCTTGCTTCTAAATACAAAGGTTTTACTGACTTCTATTTCATGCTTAATGTGTACCCTTTACTAGCTAATGGCAAGATAAACAGGGCCCCATGCAGTGGGATTTCTGCTTGGAGGTGAAATTTAAGGATGGCTTTTGAATTAATAGTTTCAGAATTTTGTTTGCATATGAATGCCACTCACTTTGGCACATCTGGTTTGCTCATGCCGGCAGACTTGGAAAATGTGGCAGGAATGAGTTCGAACAAATTGCTTTACCTAAGGTGCAAGGAAAACCCAGCAAGAAGTTAAAGCAATGAAGCTGTGATGAAGATGATGTCATTTCCAGACAATGCAAGATGTTTAGCAGTACCCAGGCTTCTTCCTTGTTACATCCATAGGAATAATCCCTGTCTGGGTTGCAGAACTCAGGAGAGGGTGGCAGGCAATGTGTGTTTCCCCAGGTCTCTTTGGACCTAGTTTCCAACCAAAACAGTGTGTTTTGCCACTTATTCCCACCACATCTGTCTTGACTGCTTTTACTTTTTGGTTTTGTGAGGGCGAGACACAAAGGTTATAATGCTGTGGAGGTATCAATTTGGTCTCTACTGCTGTAACACAGTGACTAGTGGCAACACTGGGCTTCTCTGAATCTCATTTTCTCTCCCCTTCGCAATGTGCGCAGCTCCCCTCCCTTCTTGTCTGCCTGCCCCTCACCTGTTCTTCAGTCTCCTTTCCACACATCACCTCAGTATCTCTCTCTAGCTCACTCGTGTCCTTCCTTTATTGAGAAATGAGGCTGAGAAAGGAGCAGAATGGAAGTGGAGAACACCACAGGGCAGATGCTGGACTTAAAATTATTTGGTGGTTTCTTCAAAATAGCAAACAGGTGAATTGCTAAATGTTTATTGACAAAAGGCAAGATATTCCTTTTCCATCCAAGCATTTTTGTGCGTAGGCCTCAGTGTCCTGAATTTCTTTGCCAGTGTGGCTGTAAATGCACAATTGCAAATTCACAATTTAATTACACTTTAATCACAATTGTAAATATACAATTCTGATCTCCAGTGCTGCTGTAAATGTTTCTGGTGAAGTGTGTCCTCTAGCATTTCTTTCCTTATAGTATTTTGGTTCTATTTGGAGGATGACAATGCCCCTTGTGTTTTAGGAGATACTGTCCAATTTATTACCCCACTGACCATATGCTTTTTCCAGTTCTCATAGGAACAACTGGGTGTCTGTATTAGCTGCCAGGGGAAACCTAGTGGGCTGTGTGATCATCTCCTTCTTTTACATACGCTCTTAACTGCTTGACTTCCAGTCCTAATTCATTTGCACAACACTGAATCACATTTGTTCTCATTCACTGTAAAGAATAGAGCCATTTGACTTTTATCTCATACTCTGTGGGAGCTGGACAGTACTGCCATCAGATCTCACCTTCTCTCTGTCCTTCTTGAATTTTAGCCTCTTCGCTATTGTATTTTTTTGGCACATCTAAAACAGAAGATGAATGTGTTGATGCACTGACTTCTAATCAGAGTGTTGACAGCAGCCAACTCTGATCTATTCATACCTGATATGGTTTTGTCCCCCTGCAGGACTGGCTGAAGAGAGCTCCTAAGTATTGTGAGATGGGCAGTATAGATGGCAATGTTCCTGCCTTCCTGGTTTGTGATGGACTTGAGAAACTGCTGTCTATACACCGCTGTTTTGATACACCTATGATCTGTTCTAATCATTCCTTTTCAGTCAAGAGATGCCTGTAACATGCAAGAGAAGTTCTTGTTCTTCCATATGCACTCACAGACACTTAGAATTTGCAATGTCCAGAGAGGCATCAGCTGACTCAAAATATATAACAAAAATCTCTCCTTAATTTATCCTACCGGGTAATGTCTGCCTCTGGCTTCTGGTGCCATGAATTGTTTATTTCTTCTCATTATGTTTAATGCTCTGTCCTCTGGCACTGGTCCTGACTGGTCTAGAAATCTAGATTTTGACATTTTTATGGAACCTAACTGTCTCTAACTGTGGACTCTTCTATTTTCTGTTGCTCTGTTGCAGGCAGACACTCTTTGTTGCATTGTATAGACTTGATTGTTCCCTGTATTCTTCCTCAGTTATTAGTTATCTCAGGATATTTACTCTTTCTCTCTGAAAAATACTTTCTTTTTATGCAAATATTTGTCTGGGGAAAGAAAATAGTTTATGCAGCCTGCCTGTATCTTTTTTTAGCCTGCTTCAGTGAAATCTCTGTTGTGCTCTGTGGATTCACTGGCTTTTTTTTTGTGCAAATATATACTAGAAAACAAGCAGCACCTCATTTGTTGGTTAGGCCATTACTTTTCTCAGGCCCTGCCAAGCTTGGCTCCTGAGCTTTCTACAGTACTTCTGATTTCATATTCCAAAAGCAGGAGAATTTTTGCGGAAATCTTTACTTTGTCTGCTGAATGCCTAATGTGACTCCACACCAACACTTCATCTAGCAGCTCATTAGAAAAACAAGACCCGATATCTTTCAGCAACTTTCTGTGAGACCCTGAGCAGTGATCCAACTGTACATGGGCTCAGGTGTGCAGGGTGTGCAAGGCTGAAGTGGGGAAATTGCAGAAGAGCGATGCAAGTCTAACATAGATGTATTATGCAGTCAGCAGAAAGCACAGTTACAAATTCTACTTTTTTTTTTTCCTCATTTTTGGTCTGTGATTTTTTGTTTTTTTAATTTATTATAGTCCATATGATTCCTAGTGCAACAATAACCCTTTTGAGAGCAAGAGCCTCCATGGCAAGAAATAACCCTCTTCTGAAAATTATGATAAAAATAAAACTGCTGATGATGTTTTCTTTAAATACCCCAAAGGCTCTCATATTTACAAGATGCTTCATAAAGCAATGACTTGTTTTTTACCAAACAAAACCCAAGCAGTTTGTTTGTGTGCTAGAGGTAATTTCTAGAGAGCAAAGTAAAAATTAATGAAACTAGGGTACCAGCTTGTCACAGCCAAACTTATTACAGTAATTGCATAAAAAACCTTCAGAACAATGGGATGCTCCTCCCAGGGCAGAGGGCACTTACAGAGAGCTCTTTCTACACGCACCAGCTCTTGTTTTGCCAGCTACCTCAACTGCAGTTCCTACTAGTCAAAAGCATTTTAAATGCACACAACAGAACCAGGCCAGCTCTAGCGGCTAGTTAAGGCTCAGGACTGATCTAATGGCATCAAATTAGTGATGGGTAGTTGCAAAACAAGGTTTTCACAGCGCTGGTGCCTAGTGGAAATCTTATAGCAGGGGTAAAGGACCCCATGTCAAACGTAATGTTTCCATTTTGGCACATAATCAGCTTGGAAAGAAGATATTGCTTGCTGCAGAAGCTTGTGAACCAAATATGAGATACAAAGCATAGGGTGGAAAAGATGGAAGGAGAAGAGTATACAGTACTTACCAGCATGGTGGTGAGAAAGTCTGCTTCTGGGGGGGCCCTGTTGTGCTTCTGATCAGGAGACCATTGTACATCAAGGAGTTAGTGATCCACAATACAGTTAATCTGAGCACACCCAGGCCTGTGCTGTGCTGTGCTGCACTGTGCTGCTTGTCTTGTGCTGCAGAATCCCTTGGCTGCAGGATAAACTCAGCCAGCTCATTGTAACTGCAGGCAGCTCTCACTTGGCACCAGTGATTACTACGCCTGCATGGTTTTGCCTTTATCTAACAGGGCAGCAAGAAGTTCTCATGAGAACATCCTTTCTGTCTGATGGTATAAATGGTGAATAGAGCTGTTTTCCTGTAACCAAAATGGAAGAACCCCTCTCCACAGGTGGGATCAGCACAGCATTGCTATGGGAAAATCCATCCAGGGCCCGTTTGATGCCACAAAACCATGGGATTCCCAGCATCTGAAGTGAGATAAGATTTACTTGCTATCTATATTCCTCTTCTTATTCTCTCTTATTAAAGCAGCTATTTTATTAAGCCATTTTTTGTCAGACCTTTCCTATTGAGAGCCAGAAAGTGCTCTGCACCATCTCATTCTCTCTCTCTTTCCCGCTTGCTGTTACCTTCTCACTGGTGCAGAGCAGGCCCAAATCCAGCCTACAGTGGAGAAGGTCCCTTGGGTTTGGCTCACCGTTCCTAAATACTTAGATGGGAGTGAAGGGATGATAAAGATTTGGCTCTCTATAGGGGGTGGTAGGAACGGAGAAAGGAGAATCTGCCAAGTACCATGGTGAGGGGGCTCTGTGAACATGGACCAGAAAGCCATGCACAAGCAGATAGAAAAGCTATTGAAGAAAAACAGTTGTCAAAGGTTGCATTATGTAGACTGGGGATTTGGGTGTTAGTGAAAGCCATGGTTACTGATCCAACAATGTTAGATATGGAGCTGGGATATCAGTCCTGTCTGGTTTGTGCTATTATTTTTGCTAACCTCTGTCAGAGGGAGTGTGTGGGGAAATCCCAGCATTCAATCTTTTAACCTTTTGTCAACGACAGAAAAAGAAGTGAACCAAGATAAAGTGTTTGCAATGTGCATTATAGCATGTGGCTTTCATTCACATTATCCTTTGTTCCTTTCTATTTAGCTGCTGAAAACCTTTTGTATGGAAAAGCCATAGACAATGGCTGTCCTATAGACAATATTAAAGAGAGAGGATGGAAGGCAAGAAGAAAAGGTCTATTTAGATGTCTGGAGCTGCTGTTGTCAGCCACTTGCCTGTTTTCCTTCAGACATGCACATAAAAGTGTAGAAAGACAGCAAAGATAAGTGAGGCTCTGCCTGTAGTGCTGACTTTAATTTGCAGCCTCACTGCTGGAGGTGCAGAGCCGTTCCATGTGACCAGCCACTCCACAAAGCAAGAGATCAGACTGTTTTGCCTTCTCCTGAAACATTGCTTTTAACTTGCCTAGGAATGGAAAAGGTAAAATTACCATGGCTAAAACAAACCCTTATGAATCAGAGGTTAAAGGAGACAATGTGCCATAAACAGCAGGTGACAGCACTGAAAATCTAAGGATCCCTCACATAACCATGTTGAGGAATAGGAAACATCATCTGATTTCTTCTTGCTGGTGGCCTGGAGGTGTGGAGAAGATCTGTGTAGGAAGGGAGGAATGGAAGTGGGGACAAGTTGCTTGCAGAAGCACTTCCCATTTATACGTGAGTGAAGGTTCTGTTCTGTCAGCTGGTGGTGACTTTGAAAGTATGTGTAAGACCACTGTCTCAGCTCTTTCTCTGTGTCTACTGAAACCACTGAGCACTGCTGAGCTGGAGCTAGGGCTTGTGGACATCTTATTAGATTCTGGGCTCCTAAAGATCAGGCGGAGGCTCTGTCACAACCTCTTTTAGATTGTTTATTTCCCTCACAGGCTGGGCTAAGTGACCTCTGAGTGAACAGTGTTCAGGTGGCCTAATGGTCTTTTCATGCATTTCTCAGCCCAAAACCCACCATATTCTCACATCCGCTTCTCCTCCCAGCTGTTCTGCTCAGTTACCATTCCAATTCATGCCTTTATAGCAGCATCCACAAGAACTCTTTTAGTGTCATTCCCTTAAACCTAAGCAGCTCCAGCTGTAGCCCAGCCATCCCACCCCTAGCTTTTGTTGATCCTCATAAAGAATTTTATGGAACAGGCTGAGCTGGATTTTTGTTGCTATGGAAAATGTAAGCAGGCAGGTCTTTGCACAGCAGGGGCCAAATGAAGCTCTTAAGAGCAACTTAAATTTCTGCACCAATCATCTTTGCAATCCTTAATATTATTTTTTGTTTCACAGAGGAGGTAGGAGTGTATTTCTTCTGTGTAAACTTATATTATGAGTTAGGAAGGAAATGAAGTGTGCTTATGAATATGCAGCAGCCTGCCTGATAGTGGGCCATACAATGGGTCAAGGATGGAAAATGGCTTTCTGTAGGCAACCTTATTTTGCATTTGAATGCAAGTTACCTTCCTCTGATTGCAACTGAGAAACAAAACATTTGTCACCCTGTTAGAGGTTAGCAGCCTGCCTAGTACAGGGGTGTTGTGGCAGAGGGAAGGAGCTGCCTTATCTGGGATTCTGGAAGTGGTCCCAGATAGGTTTGGTCCCTGGCAGTTCCAGGGAGGCAGCAGGACTTAGGCCAGTAGAAGTCGAAGCACTACATAGCATGTTCAGGGCGAAAAGACCCGCAAGGAACAACTTTCTTCTGCAGGTGGGTATATCCATGAAGAAGCTTTTTCTGTGACTGTCTGTGAGACAACTCGAAACAGCATTCTCTGCTGCATGCAAGAGTGCTGGGAGAAATTATTTTTGAAGTCAGACAGCTGTAATCATATAGGAGGTGTTCCTCGGTCTGCTACTGATCTCAGACAAGTGAATTTCTCTCCCAGGGCCCCAGTTTCTACCTCTATAAAGAGAATAAACTATAAGGTTCGTCTGTGAGGTGCTCTCAGCTTTACTGGTATATATCTTACAAAATAGTGATCTCTAGTTGTCCTTCCTTAAGGAATGGATTAGTGGGCTATTTCATTCATGTCAGACCTGTTACTAAGGCAGAGTATTTATTACAGGCGATCATAAGATGCCTGTCACAAGGTAGCTCTCCTGGTGGACAGTGAGCCTGGGGTAGAACCAGGAAGAGCTCTAGGACCACTGACTCTTTCTTAAAGGAACCACCTTGTCATGTGATAGCCTGTGAGAGGAGAGACTGGCTGCGTATCCACTCACTCTTCTCTTTCCATTTCCAGTTAACTCAGGAAAGGGTTTGATTAGACCACTGTTATGCTGGTGGAGGCTTGTTCAGGTAGTCAGGGAATGGCTCTTAAAAGCTGTAGACTTAAATTCATTCTCAGAGTAAAACTCATGCTTTGAACGTGATGGACTTTTTAGCAGCTTTTGCATATTTTTCTTTTTTTCCTTAAGCACACAGTTCTCTGTAACAATCCTTTATTTTTGTTATCAACCTTGAGCTTATTTTTAGCTCTCTATATATGCATGCAGGTTTATGAATATCTTAAATGTCACATATAAATGGAGAAGTTATTTTTCCCTGTCATACTGATCACACAGCTGGTGGCAATCATTCCAGCTTCAAGCTAGCTAAGGTCAGCATAGTTAAAAATTCTACCGAGGATGAGTTTATTAAAGAAAGATTCATAGCAACAGTCAAAGTTCTGCAGAGACTACAGGTCATGAGACCTCCTGAGAATTTTTGTTTATTGGAATGGAGTCTTCATGTCTATTAATTCTGATTTTGATATCCGTTTCCTGTCTGTGCTATTTTCTCATACCCTATCCCCCAAATTTTTCAACTATCCTGATGTTTCGTTGCAGAATTAGCTTGCTAACTCCCCTAAATTAAAGTCAAATAATCTGTGGCAGACAGGAGGAGTATAGTTAGGAGATGTTTAATAGCAGTATTCAATATTTGCATTCATATGTGTTTTTTGCTGTGTTTGTCTCTCCTTGTGAAATTCAATTTTCCATAGCTCCTTAAGCTTGCTTCAGCATGATACAGCACAATGTAATAAGACTTACTAGATGTAATTAAAAACTCACAAATCTGAAGTCAAACCTGTTGCAGAAAGATTGTCTCCCACTTCTAGAGATTTATTAAACACCCACAACAGCAAGCAGTCTTTTGGGTAGTACAGCTTGCAGGGAGAGAGCTCTAACCCTAAGCCCATGACTGCCTCAGACCAAAGCTTTTTAACCTGTCAATGACTTAGCTGGCTTTGCTGAGATGCTGAGAGAGGAACCACATCTGCGGGGAGGGCACATGGCTTCCTTGATAAGGATCTGTATCAAAGTAACTTCATAGCTGGACATGAAACTAGTATATGCTAGTATATGCTAGTATATGCATGCTGGGATTAAAAGACAGAGCAGGGAAAAAAGCAAGAGCACTCAATGCTTTTTCTTCTGCTATAAACAAAGTGAACAGATGTGTTGACATTTTTAATAGCCTTTCTGAGAAAACACTGTCTGCTCCCTGAGCACAGAGAGACCATGGAGTCCACAACCTCAAGATTGGTGTTCTTTTCCCTTGGAGATTTGAGCTTGATGTGAAGAGCCTCTGAAGCTGTTTTTGCACTACAAAGTGCCTCAGAGAAGGTTAAAAAAATAGGTAAGTGAGAGGTAAGAGAAAGAACACTTCACTGCATCCCTTCTCCTCATGTTGTAGAGCTGGGCTTTTCTGGGCAGCACACAGAAACCTCCTCTTCTCCCAAAGCTCTTCTGTTCCCCAGTGTCCTGCGTTATGGCCAGATGTATTGAAGTAGGCAAATCAGTGGGCTCTTCCTCTTCCGAGGGTGCCCTGACTTGCCGTTCAGGGCAGCGTAAGTTAGGGGTGCTGATAGGGATTAACGTCAAGTACAAAGGAACAATGAAGAGATTTACAGTTCTTTGGTTGAAATGATGCAGATGGTTAGGAATACCTTGTGAATAGGCCAACCTGACAAATAGTAAATAAAAAGGCCTTGAAACTTAGTATTCTAGATAAGGAGGCCAACTTTATCTTGAGATAAGAGGGTGGTGCTAGTGAGAATTACGCTACTTAAGCCAGGAGCTGGAACTAAGTATGTGTGAAGACTGAGACTTTTGTGTATGTTAATGAATTCTGGGAAATGTAATGAGTATGTATACTCTAACTGTATATAACTTCTATGGTTAAGTGATTTGGCACGCACACTAGGTGGAGCAAATCCCTGTGCGTCCAGCGCTGCAGTAAAGAATACCTGCTTTCTAAAACTCTAAATTGAGTCTTAGAGAGTTTTTTGGAGACAACTTCATTTCAGTGCTAAGGAAAGCACCCTTTTGTGAGAGGAAAAAAACTGATGGAAAAGGATCCACAGGACCAGGATGGAAACTACTTAACTTACAGGCTGGAAACTACTTAACATGGTCTGTGGTGCACTGTAAGATGAAACAAGAGGTAAGCTGATGGCTATTCACTATTTTGACTTCATTCTCCCAACCGTCTTGTTTGATCTGGTAAATTGGCTTCCTGAAAGAAGATGGAATGAGAAGATCTAGGTCTGCCCTGCATGCTGCCTGAGGCTCAGAAGTGAGATAACTTCTACCGATAATGGTTCTGCCTTTTCTCTCTTTGACCATTTGGCCAAAAATCCCTTTGCCCACACAGGTAGCTGAGGCTTGGTGTTATCAAGCTAAGTACAAGCTAGACACACACCAGTTGCGGGAGAGAGGCAGAAATAGCTGCTGCGATGTCAACTGGGTGGATTAGGTAACAGCAAGATCTCCATACTGTCTGACGATTTCTGATTCGGAGTGGGCTGGAAGGAGGTAAGATTTTTCGTGGCTTCTGGAGGAGATTTGGTCACTCAGATTAAATCACTGAGATAACTGGTAAAATATATGGGTGTCAGGAGGGGTGGGCGGTGGTACTGGGGGTCATATTATGATCTGGCATAGAGGGATCTTGGTATACATCCTGGCATGTTTGAAGAGGAAACCTTTTGGTGAGAAGCCACTTTGCCTTATGCATAGCTACATCAGACTCTGATCCCAGGTTTCTGCAATGCAAGTCACATCTGTGGCAAAGCAAGGACTAAAAGCCAGTGTACAAAGTGATTACCAGAGCAGGTTTCCTCTCTGTAAGCTTTACCATGTACAGACAGGGGACTGAGTTTATTAAGTGATGTTGATACAATAGGTACAGTCTGTTACAGTACCTCTTATTCCATATTGCTATTCTAAACAATGAAGACTTGTTGCTTAGGAGTTAGGTAACTAGCAGGTATTGTGTTTGCAGGTGTGTAGCATTGTTAGACCCTAGTAATGATTAACCTTGAAATTAAGAACCAGAAATGAACATGGTCCAGACATGGCTCGGAGACAAACCTCGACCGTATAAGGAAAGAAAGGAATGGGTTCATGAAGAGTTCAGACCCTGCCAACCACCAGAAACCACTTGAGACCCTCAAGAAGACCCTAAAGACTTTAGTCCGCATGTGTGTAGGATGATGTAATATTATAATTAGTTCCTGGAAAATTAATGAATATGTAAAAGAGAAATTTAAAATATGTATGAGAAGCATGGATATAAACAGAAAGGTGATTAGACCAGGTGTGCTTGATTTGTGACAAGTCCACCGAGCACCCAGGCCTGAATAAAACAATATCTCTCCTGAGCGTGTGGAATTGGTTACTTGCACGCCGGGCACAAATCCGCTTTTCAGACAACAGTTTTTGGCGACCGAGGTGGGACTGCTGTGAAGCCTTGCCCGGATCGACTTGCCGGCTCTCGGTGGGGAGACCCTGCTCTCTGGACTCCAGCGCGCACCGACCTTTTGATCGGGGACTCCGTGAGTATTCTCCCCGACCAGAGCAGGTGAGCGACTCAATGGTGCAACGTAGATGAGATATTGTACTGAAATATAATATTAAGGAGCATGCATTTGGTAAGGAATTGTGGCCAAAGGTAAAAGGGTATATTCACATGCGTTTTACAGTGACGACTGGAGTATATGAAACTGTAGGCGCCAAGGGTAAACCGGTACATTCATGTGCGTTTGACGTGACGACTGGAGTATATGAAATTGTGGTTAAGAACGTTCTTTTTGGGTAAAGGTATGGGAGCTCAACCATCAAAAGTAGGATGCATCATTAAACATTGGGAAAATTTGGAGGGGATCCCCTGAAGAAAGAGCAGCTGATTGAATATTATACTAGGTGGTGACCAATGTATAAATTAGAAGACGAGGAAAAATGGCCAGAATTGGGAACTTT